>NW_009952801.1:4784589-4805925 GCF_000747805.2 Chaetura pelagica
CAGCAGCCGCCTCAGCAGCCGGCAGCCGTGCCCGGCTCCGCAGCCTCCATTTGGCCGTCGCTGCTGAGGGACCTCCGCGAGTCTCAGGCACGAAATGCTGCCCTGTTCTCCCCCCTCCCGGTTTCCTCGAGCACGTGTTCGGGAATGTCTCTGTAGGTAGCGGCAACAGAGCTAGGGCCCATAAGAATTTGCAGATTTACTCCGAAAATAAAAAAAAGAGGTAACAGAGTAGCAATGGTATTAAAACTAATGTCTTTATGCCAGTGCCTCCCAATTACACAGAACAAGGCAGCTGATGAAACTTTCACTGACAGGTTCCCAGTGTGCTTAATGTCTTGACCACAAGCAATTGCACTGAAACACTGGCAGATTTCTAAGCAGTACACACGCTACCAAACTTCCGTCTTCCCCAGGTCTTGGTGCCACTCCCAGATTAGCCTCAGAACATCAGCTGGGAACGTGGTGGTTTGGCTGCTTATAATGACCGTCAATTCCTATCTAAATTCACTTCGTGTTGTGGCACTAAAGAAAACCTTCAACTTCGCAGGGCGTTTCACGGAATCTAGATGAAATTTGTTACCCTGCTAAGGACTGTATATAATAATACTACAGGAATATGAAAATACAAAGCATTTTTCCGTGATTCTTTTGTTAGTTTTGTACATCTGTGCATTCTTCCTTTCTGGAGTCTGCATTTGAAGGGTTCAATTTTCACATAGCCCACAAGTGCTAGAAATATTTGGCATCCTCTTTATGTTAGTAACCAGTTTTGTTTATAAAGATTCTTTATTTCTTAAACAAGAATTCCTTAATTCATGTACAGTACTGGAAGTGGTTTCCTCAGACTAGATGGTACCTAATGTCTGTAAATTAGCTTCTACACAAACGGTAGAAGACATTTAACTGTTTTAAATTAGTGCGTTTCCCAAGCTCATTAGCATTCCAGCATTTTATTTAATAAAAGTTTAAAGATATAGATGAGCTTCAAATATACAAGTAAAACTTATTTTCATGTTATGTAACTCAATAGATATATATTTATAACATACACCGATATAAAGGCATTCACAACTCAAATTTCAGTGTGATATAGTTTTGATGATCCTTAATAATCTCACAACCTATTTAAAAAAACCTATTCATCTCTCCTCATTTGCACACAAAACCAAAAGAAGCAAAAATTTCTCTATAACTTTTGAAAAATATGCTCTAAGAGGTGTATCACACATTAGCCTTTAAATTCAGATCCAGTAGCCAAGCTTATCGTTCCAAAATAGCAGCTTACAGTAGCACACAATGAGTACTTGGCCTTAGTTTCACATGTTTGAGGTATTGCTTTCCCTTTAAAACACTGATTTAGAGAGATTCTTTTTCTCCCAGAGAAGGAATTCTGTCCTAGTATATTTGAGCCTCAAGTTTCTAAATAGGGATCAAAACACTGAAGTACAGTGAATAGTTACTTATTTGCAGTACAACACAAAAGTTTAATGGGCTTTGCAATAAAATGCTTGATTTAGTAGTTTGGGGAAGGGGGGCCTGGTTTTGAATGACCATGTTGCCTTCAAAATTTATTACAAGCACTCTCAGTTATATAAAGTCATAGTAAAGTGAAAATTGCTATGTTCACAATAAAAACCATTTTTCAAATGCTGTGCACAACTTTAATATACTCACGTATGATGACCCTTTCCTGTTCTCTTCTGCTGCATACTGCAACAGCGTCCAACTTCACTTCCTATTGCAATGGAAAAGGTCTAGCAAGTTCATGTGCCCTGTGGAAAGGCAACTCCATTGACATTTGTAGCTTTGAAACTCTTAAGTTAAATGTGGAGGTTCTGTGACACCACAAGTCTGGTAGGAAAATTGACCCCTTCATTACACATTTGCCTTAGAAAAGCAGCAACCCTTATGCCAAAGCTACACTACAACTGAGCTGTGAAAGATCATAGAATGATGGAATGCGTGGGGTTGGAAGGGACTTTCAAAGGTCATCTCATCCAGCCCTCCCTCCCTCCTGCAGTGCACAGGGACATTTTTAACTAGGTCAGGTTGCTCAGAGCCTCCTCAAGCCTGACCTTGAATGTCTCCAGGGATGGGGCCTCCACCACCACTCTGGGCAACCTGTTCCAGTGCTTCACCACCCTCATTGTAAAGAACTTCTTCCTGATACCCAATCTAAATCTCCCCTGCCCTAGTTTAAGGCCATTGCCCCTTGTCCTATTGCTACACACCCCTTTTACACATCAGTGTAAAAGATGCCAAATTAAAGGGACACTAACTAACATTAAGAGGTTTTGTTCGCACTGGAAAAGACTTAGGTAGATTGCTATCCAGATGGGTAGCCTGAGAAACATGGTTTTTGTAGTACGTGCAGTTTTGAGCATATGTCAGGGATGGGGGATAAATGAAATATGGCTGATGGCTAAGAGCTGCTTCCTCAGCATGGAGCTTGGTGACAGTGTTTGGGAGCTGCACGTTCATGTGAGCAGCTTTGTTCTGGTTTCAATGCAAAGCTGTGTTCTGTTCTAGAAGCAGAATGCTATATGTGCTCCTGTCCTCCTTTAATCAAGCTCCCACTATAAGCAGATTGTAATATACAGAAAGTTTGTCTCTTAACAGCTCACTCCCTCACAACAAAGAAAATAACAGATGTCTAGAATCCACAGCCAGAATTTTAAATATTAAATTTATGATACTATATCCTTAGATCTATGTTTGGATATTTAGTGTTGCTAAGCATGACTTTAGGTTGCTCATTTAATAAGCCTTTACTAAAAACTTGAAGCCTTAAGTCTTAGTATCATTCATGAAGGAGAGAAGCACCAAACTGAAGAATCTTAATAACAAAACCAAGTCTCAGTCTCCAGTATTTTTTATTTGCTATTGAGAAGTTGCAACAATATAAATAATGAGCAGTGTTTGTAGTACTTCTGGGAGAAACAGGGCTTGGTTTTCCAAATCTGACTTCAGTGGTAGCATGGCTGTACAAAGTCACAGGTGCAAAGTATTGGAAACTAGTTTGAAAACTCTATATGAGTACAGCTGGGATAACAGCAAGCTACATATAAATAAAATCTGTTTCAGAATATATGGTTACCAGAAGTAAATATAGTTCACCAAATTTGTTAAAGAAAAAGAGGAAACTTCTAAAATCTTAATTCATCAAACTTAGGCCATTCTTACAGTTTATGAAGGCTTTTGTGAAGAAAATGGAATAAAGTGAAAAAACATCTTTCACAAAGGAATTCCATACTTGGTCTATTTTCATCAGGAAATGTCAATATACAGTAGGACTATACTGCTCTCTCCCAGAATTACCAAATTCACAGTCAATTAGTACCTCACTTTACATTAACCATGGCTGAGATAAGGATATGGCATAGAATATTATGTACAATACACTTGGTACATAGAGTAGTATAGTTATTTGCACAGGTCAAGAGGGAAAAACAATTGTTAAATATTCAGAGGCATTTGTAGGTCTGATACCACTCATTCAAAATATATTAAAAAAATCTATGGTAGCTAAAGTAAAATATGCAACAGAGCAAATATTTGGACTTGAGAAAATCAAGGACTGTTGATAAGTCACAGAAAATTATATTAATCAGCAGAACTATTGTTTGTGAATTTGTTCTCTAGCATACCAGATATTCTAACCAAATCTTTAGCTCTTCTTTTATTAGTGCAATCAAGATATAACACTGAAAGCATTTAAATTAATATCTCTTGGATTAACACTGTTCTACAAGCATATTTGTTGGTTTCCATAACTCCTACAGATCAGTCAGCCACACTTCTGCCCCTAGGAGAATCCTAGAGTGAGCCCTCTTGTAGCACATTTTGAAGCACATAAAGAACATAGTGTGTGGGAACAAACAACATTAATTTACCAAGGATAAATCTAACCTAATCTGACTGTCCTCTGTGATGAACTGACTGAACTAGATCAGGTTGCCCAGGGAAGTTGTGGAAGCCCCATCCCTGGAAGTATTCAAGGGCAGGTTGGATGGGGCTCTGAGCAACCTCATAATCTTTAAGGTTCTTTCCAACCCTAGCCGTTCTATAGTTCTATGAAAGGACAACAGTGGATGGTACTTACCCTGGTTTTTGCAGGACTACCATGCAGAAGAACCTATGCATGCTGGAGGATGAGCTGCTAGGAGTGTTGAAAAATTTGACAAGAGAAGCGGCAAAGCCCTGCTCTAGGAAATAAAAGCTCTGCTGTGATAGGTCCAGGCTGGACACCACCTGGTTGGGGAGCAATACTGTTGAAAAAACCCTGGGCCTTTGGCAGACTGCAAGCTGAGCATGAGGCAGCAGTGAGCCCTGGCAGCAAAGCAAGCCAACGCCATGCTGGAGTATATGAACAGGAGAGCAGCCAATAGCTCAAGTGTGTTGTTATCTCCCTCTATTCAGTATTTTGTAGATCAACCTTGAATAGTGGATCATAGGATAATTTTTGTTGAAAAGGTTCTCAGGAGATCTCTACTGAGGATGAAATATGAGATCAAACTAAGTTGTTTGCGGCTTTATTCAGTTGGATCTTGAAACCCTCAAAGGACAGGGACAGCCTGTTCCAGTGCTGGACTGTTCTCATGGTGATGAAGTTTTTTCTTATTTCCAATCTGAACCTCTTATTTCAATTTATGCCCATAACCTCTTGTCTTCCCACCACGAATAACTATGAAGGCATGTTTCCGCCTTTGCAAGCTACTGTTAGGTATCCCCAAAGCCCTCCCTTTGCAAGACTGGACAAGCCTAGATGAGCTAGAGGTTATATAGATTTTTGTATGAGTGTAACAATACTTGAACTGCTAATGGATTTGTTTGTACCCTGATTTTATATTTCATATTTTATATTTTCTTTGCAACTTACTCTCATCTTTACTTTCAATCTACACATGCAGTTTTCCCCCTCTATTGTTTCTATTTCAGAGGTGGACCTCAGATAAACCATCTTAACTCAGTGGGAATATTTTAAGAGATATCATCAGGCAATGTGTTGACAAACCAATAAAATCTGCATGAAAGGTGCCGTTGGGTTCAACTGAACGCAGGAATGAGCCCTTAGTCATACTAAATGAGAAATGTTTGTTCAGTCTGAATAGACACTATTAAAGATTACCTAAGAAGCAGATGTCTGATAGCTCACTCATTCTGAAATGCTGTAATATGAAGACTACTAAGCCCTATACAAATTCTTTAGCACTTTACTGGGGCAAGAGGCAAGGGGCAAAATGCATTTACTGTCTATTTCTTGACATGTCGTTGTAACAGCAACATGCATAATTTTTTAATTACATTTCACTATATATATATATATATATATGCAGGATAAAAAAGAGAAGCATATGGCTAGCAGACTCTTAAAAAAAGATATATGAAACATCTCAAATATAGCTTTATAATTTTTAAGATTTTTAAAATACTTTAATCACCATCTGTACATTTACTGAACTATCTCAACTGTGTGAAAAGATATGACACATCCTTAAACATTTGTTGAATATTAACACACATTCTGGAGTTACAATTTAACATTCAACAACAATGTAACTTGTTGGAGCAAGCCTTTTTGTTTTATTTTAAACTTAGGTCAGCATCTGTGTACAGATACACATGCTGTAATATAGTCTCTGATCAATGGTAATCATTAAAAAAGCCTGGTGGACAGAATTATTAAATTTAGATGCTTTTAGTTCACTGTATGCATCTTGTGCAGAGGTCATTCCTGTCACTAAAATACAAAATTAAACACACACTGAGGGATTCTTAAGTTTTGTTGTCCTGTCTTCCTCTGTTTTCAACATTTTTTCTAAATTTTGCTTTGCTCGTGATGCTTATGTTTAACATTGTGGCTGCATATGTGCTTCCTGTAGGTAGATCAATGAAAGGGCAACAGCAGGATTCATGTTTCAAAAAATACATAGAAAAAATTGTAAGAATCATCTCCCTGTGCTGTTTCTGGTGAGAGGAACAAAACAGAACAGAAATGAGGACAGCTACTGTTTCCTTGATTTATAAGTTGACAGAGGTACTGCAGAACAGAACACATACCTACTACAGAGGCAGTATAGAACTTTTATGGATTATTCTTAAACATGCATTAGTATAGAGTGGTTTATGACAGAACAAAGGTGCAGAGCTTGCAAGGATAAGAGAGAAGAACAGTTGACTAAAGAACTAAGGAATCAATAATGAACAGAGAAACAGAGTAAGGATTCATAGGGTGAATTTAATCTAGGAACTTCCATGAAAATACACTTAGGGTAAACCATAAAAGAAAACGGTAACATTTTCCTGGTTGATGCAGCACAAGGTAAAGAGCAAAGAGGAAAAGAAATATACAGACAGCTAATGGTATTACCATTTACTTAGCTTGAAAAAAGCCCCTACAAAAAGTGAGCACCACAAAAAGAACAAGAATTGTAAGAAATTATTTTAAAGTACAGTTGAAATTAAAGACTACACACATGCCTGTCACTCATTATACATGAGTATAACTTGTCATAAAACAATCAAGTCAATTAAAATAATTGAAACTTTGCATTTCTTTCCTAATTAGACTTAACCAACTAATTAGACCTACTTCATTCGTGTTTTCATTAAATGGCTTCAAGAGAGGAGTATTTTGGAATAACTATACAGAGAAGGAGATATACTATGTTAGTAAGCCAGAGATGTGTATCAAACTATACTTATTACAGTATACTTGACTGCAGAGAACAATTAGCAATACAATCAGCATCCAGTCTGAAGAGTTTAGGCATTACTACACTATATATTTGAGAGGTACATACGCTATTATAACTAAAAGTGAATTGAATTAGAAATTGTTAGGAAGACATCTCTAAAAGGAAATTAAAATAAAATAAAATAAATAGGAGAGAAGAAGAAAGAATTAATTTAATTCCATTACTTCAAAAGCAATGTTTACCTGCAAGTTGATGGAATGAAGACAAAGAATGTCTCCCAAGATGGTTTGTGTCAGTGAAAAGTAAGTATGAAAAGCAGAAAAGGTGAGGTCAATACAGAAAAAAATTGAAGAGAAGTTTTTTTTTTTCCTTTAAGTTAGTAACAAGGAAGCCATCAATAGACTTAAAAAATAAACTTTTAGTGGTTTTAAAGCAATTAGAGAAAGATGAGAAATAAAAAATGGTGAATAGTGGCTAGCTAGCACTTAAATCTCAGATTTTTACATATTTTTGGTGGAATTTATGAATATTTTTATCTCTTTCTGAAATTGTGTTTTCATGAAAGGTCAGGGATCTATTTAAATCAGTTGAACAACGTAATATACTAATGGATATTTTGCTATATCTAAAATAGATCCTTAAAGAAGCATGTTTTTCTTTGATATACCTTGTTATGCTTTCCTAGCCCAGTGATATCCTTATTATAAGCATTTATACATAATATACATATCAGTGCTACACTGCAGACACTTCAAGTAACTCATTTTAATATACATTTTATTAAAAGTTAACAGAGTAAACTTTTTTATTTTTCAATACTTCCTACTATCATTAAAATGCTTATATTTTTTCATATGTTTTAAACATGCAGTCAAAAATATTTAACAAAAAACATATTCCACTCACTTCTCTGGGTACAGATTCATGTACAGATTTCAGGGAAAAAAATAGCAATTTATCAAATCATCATTTGCCCTTGTACTTTAGTTTACAGTACACACTGTTTAAAAGCTAATTTCTGATCTGCTTGCACTGTCACAGGTACCAACACAGTTTATTCTAGATTTACAGTGTATAAATAGGATGAAAATAAAGGAAGTCAGTGTGGGGAGCAGCAGGATCCTGTGAGTAAAGCACTCAGTGGTGGGCTTAGATAGTTGTGTTGTATGTTCCAGTTCTGCTGTTGATCCATTACATGACTTTGACATCTAGGATCTATGCACATAAAACCAGCACTGTGATTGAAGACTGCAATTTTTTAAATCCTCCCTTAACATGACAAACCTCAAGTATTCAGTCAGAAAAAAAAATCCCTGGGCAGCTACAGTTCTAATTTGAAAAATGTCCACAACTTTCTTATATTTTCTAGTTCTTAACAAATCAATGCCTAGGCCTTCAGTGGGACATTTTCTTTCATATCCTCTTTGGGAGACTAAATATGGGAGTCATGTTTCAATCATTCCCACTGTAAAGACACAATCAAGGTCTGTACCAACCACAGGGGAACTGATTCCAGTGACTCAGAAATAGAGCCAGAGGGCAAAGAGGTAATGTTTCAAAAATCTCAGAATGGCTGAAGTTGGAAGGCATCTCTGGAGGTCATCTGTTCCTGGCTCAAACAGCATAACCAAGAGCAGGTTGCCCAGGGTTGCTCAGCAGTTGAAGTACATGAGTGCCCCAGTTCAGACTTCTCTTCCTGAAGGGACACAAACTCACAAATCTTCACTCACAGGAAGATAATTAATCACCTTCACTGCCTGCAAACCCCAACCAACATAGAAAAGATTAATTTGACCAAAACCATAGGAACGGTACTCTAGTGGTACTTCTCCAGAAGGGCAAATAATTTGATTGCATTTTCTGTTTCTTCGGAGATCTAGGTTGCCTTTCCACCTAGGAAGTCTATAAAACCATGTTTTTAACTGCATTTTGATGCAAAATAATTTCTGTTCTTTAACTCACAAGAAGTGACAGAGACAGATCTTGTCAAGACCACACTGAATACTAAAGCTCTGGCATAAGGGGAGGTGGAGGTTTGAACACCTTGGGAAAAGGTTTGAATCAAGTTATTCTAACTGTTATGTTGTCACTTTCTCATTCTCCTGACAAGTTTTAAAAAGAAATGCTGATGCTTTTGAAGATGATGTGAATTCCTGTTGGATATTGACTGAAAGGTCCATCATATAAGGCTTTTTAAAGGACAATGGTATAAATCTGCTTTTGTCTCTAGTTCAGCTTTTACATGAACTGCCATAATGTCTCAACTATGAAGCCTAGCCACATTTTGAATATGTGAATATAGCCAACTCCAGGTTTCCAAGAAGTTTTAAAAAGAAGAGATACAGAATTTAGCACTAAGCAGCAAGATGCAAGAATCCCTTAGTTAGATTCTGTGTTTGCCTACTTTATTAATCAATCATTTACACTGTTTTTGGAGGAAGTCTTTATCTCCTTTTATATATGTTTTACTTCTCTAGATTAAAATTATCTGGAGCAATAAGTTTCTCCGATATGAATATTTATACAGTGGCCAGCAAATACAGTATCAAATTTGGTTTGGTTTCTAATATAAATTGAGTCCAAGGGACTGTGTATAATCTTCCAGCTTATGTAAACTCCAATCTTATAGTTATGTGGTGAAGGAGATGTTTTTTTATAAAAGCTAAATTAAAGCAACATTAGGTAATAAAACAATAGGTACAATACATGCATTTGATATTGCCTGAATGCCAATCTTAATAACACATTTTAGGCTCATTATTGTATACTCAGATTGTAAGTATATGAACTAATTTAATGCTTCCTCCATTTTCTGTAATTACTTCAGCAGTTTTTATTATATTTTAGTTTTAATACCTTGGCAATGCTGAGTCTATTTCAATGTACAACAAAGACTTTGATGAGCCCTTATTTTCCAGACTAGTCTCTGTCTTGAATGGAGTTACTGCTGCCTGTCTGCTAATATAAATAAACATGCGCAGCCCATCTCAGAATAAAAAAGTGGTCCTGATGCTGAAAATTTTGCTCATTTCTATTAGTTATATTTTCAGGCATATTATCTGGAAACTAGATCCTTTTGCATATGTATGAACAGTCTTCCACCCGCATACAGTTATTCTTGGTGTAGTGTTGTATCACTTGTGAATAGGAATTTCAGACCTTATCCACAGATTTAACTCTTTATTGATTGGTCCCTCATCCTTCTGTAGGAGGCTTTATCTGACATAGATACTGAGGAAAGTAGGCCTGGTGCAGAAGAGAGGTACCATCCTGCTCAAGAATTCCAAATTTTGCAGCCAGCAGACCTGGCCTACAATATATATGGCTCTAGGATAAGATATAATCCTCTCCAGATCCTCACCCGAATCACCTTCAGGTAGAATGTGGCTTGAAAATGCCAGAGTCCAACTTCCTCACTTCTGTTTATTTTTTCAACTCTGTGATGCTCATCTTAAACATAGAATATACTTTTTTTTTCAGAGATGAGTGTAAATTCCCTGGAAGTGTTCAAGGCCAGGCTGGACAGGGCTTTGAGCAACCTGTCCCTGCCTGTGCAGGGGGGTTGGAACTGGATGATCTCTTAATTCCCTTCTAACCCAAACCTTTGTAAGATTCTATGATATGATAAATTAATACTCATGAAGAAGGTTGGTGGGGTGTTTTGGTTTTTTTGTAATTAGAGGCTACAGATCGGAGCTTAGATATATGAAAATGGAGAGAGCTTTGTTATATAAATGTATTTTAATGTAAGTTTTAGGAAAAAAAAAATGATCCCATGAATATATGTGAAAAGTAATGAAAAATGACCTTAAATAAAGAGATCAGTGGAAAAGCTGAGGGTTGCAACCAGATGAAATGACTCATATTAACTTTCCTTATTTTTAAGAAACCAAATAATGATACTAAGGAAATAGAAAAATATCCTGAAAACACCAGAGAAATAGAAAGTTTGTTTAATGAGCTGTAAATGAAAAAGAATTACAAAATATATCTAAAAAAGAAAGATGAGAATGCAACAAAATTCACCAAGTTAAAATGCTCTATCAATCTGCAATTCATTTGCTTAATAATCACGTCTCATCTAGAAAAAATGTAACAGTAAGTTTGGTATATCCTTTGTTTTAAATATCTGTAAGACTTAAAAAGAGGTCAGGTGATTTTAGGAATATTTGACAATAGACACTTGTGCAGAAGAACAACTGAAAAAGTGAAGATTTACAGTCTTCAGAAAAGAAGTAGTGAGATATTACTTATCCTGAAATAAACAGTGCTGAGAAGCTGTAAACTATAGTAATGGGTCAAAATCACAGATATTGCATCTGCATTCAAATTATGCACCTGAATACGAAGAATTTAGTATTAATTATCAAGAAAAATAACTTTGAAAAACACTTTCTTACTAAAAGGCATTCAGAATAATTGTCAAGGCATTGGAACAATAATAGAAAGTGATGCTGCAGTTAGATGCATTCTAATTTTCCCAGCTGAACTGATATAATAAGACTAAAAAAAAAAAAATAAATATAAAAAAAGTTGCATAATTCACAAAAGAACTAAATCATTAGCACTGACTTTAAAATCACTTGCAAGGAAGCATCACTTTGGTTTGCTGATGCCCTAGTCTTGTATTACTTTCTAAGGGCACAATAAACTGTCAATTGAGATTAAGTTCTTTGAAAGGGTCTTTTCATTGAATTAAGCTTCTTAATAGAAGTAATTACTTTTCTAATTCCCTACTGGGCTATTAAAATATAAATCAGGAACAAGTGGAGAAAAAATGGAGTCTCAGTTGCTTCAGTTGATACTTGGGCCGGGCCCATAACATCAGAACCAAAGCTATGGCCTTGGCAAAATAATGTATAATCAAGAGTGGCACAGAATATTTTGCATACAAGAAGCAGAACCAAGAATTTAATATTTCTAATTCAGAAAGAGAAGTATCTCATTGTTTGATTATAATTAGTTTCCCCTTAAAATCATATATTTTAAAAAGCATAGGAAAAGTAGGAAAAGGAAGAGCAGCAGCTTTTCTTTGCAATAGGTCAGATAGGTAAGGACAAGTCTATTCCACTAACTACAGAAAGCAAATTTAATGGTCTTACAGAAATGTTGAGATATTTGTTCACATAATAGCAAGCCCTACCTAAAATTTACAGCTTGTAAAAGAGATAATGTTTTAGTAAAGAGTTCCCTGAATTTATAGCAGATTTTACAGGTCTATCTCCATGTACAAATTCGGTTCTGTGTAGTGTCAACTGGAAGATACATTTTTAAAATGTATTTTAGAATTAGTAGAGTTGGGCTGCACAGCAAGTAAGTGATTTCTGTTGAGAAAATGTGCCCTGGGACACTGGATACTGATCAATATGGAAAAACATTGCACAAGCTTGAAATACATTTTTCTGGTCTCAGACACTCCAAGTTGACCAAAGGGGAACAGATACCAAGTTTCTGTGGAAAGATCAGGTGCTACATTAAAAATAAAAAATAGATGGGTTGCAAAACAAATGGAAATTTTCAAGGTGCTTCTTTAATTACATGAGTTATTAATTTTATTATGAATCACATACTTCGTAATCTAAAACCTAGGATATTACTGTAAGAATCATGAGATATTTGCAATTACTGGTCCTGATTTGCAGGATAACTCTGAGACTCCTGTTTCTGTTACTTGAGTTCTGCTTTTCCACTCATTTGTTGTGTCTAAATTTAAATTAGGTAGAACTGCTTCTTTCTGTACAGTGCCTAGCAGGCATGCAGTACAATTCACTATTGGCTTATGAAACTCTGCTGAGACAACCCAGAAACACTCTGGCAACTGGACTAAAATAACCGAAAATCAACATTTTAGAAGCCTATACCTCCACATAAGCCAGAGAAGGGGATCTTTAAGTTCTTCCAGGCTTTCTCTTTACAAAAGCAGAAACACTCAAAAGGGCGAGTATGAAATGACATATTAACTAAATTTCCATTGGATTACAGTGAAATTTCCTTCCACAGAATCATTGCTAAGAGTGGACTAAACAAACTACTCAAAAATTTAGTAAGCATGTTTGTCTGTGGAGGTTTTTTTCATTTTGTTTCGCAACCAGCTGCCTTTAATATTTACATTTTACCCTAATTATTGTAATTAGAAATCTTTTCTGTTTCAATATAACTTATAAGCATTCAGTGGATTTTTTTACATTAGGCCAATCATCACGTAGAACTGACGGCAGAGAAAACATGAAGCATAGTTCAGTAGAGTAAAAGTGGCCTTCTTCCTTGCATAGGATGTAGAATGCTTTTTTTAGTTTTCCTAGTTATTATGTTTTAGCTGTAAGCAACACAGAAGAATACTAAACACAGTACAGAGGTTTAATGAGAGGCTTCTAATGCAAGATTTGCCATGGACTGACTGCTAGGCTGCTCAGAATTCAAGCAAAAGAATCACTCTGGGGAAGTGAACATAAAGTAACATGTATTCGACATTAGATGATTACACCACAGGACATTCCATAATCAGCTTCGCTGCTGCCTCATTATCTCTTGATGGCTATGCCAAAACAATTAGTGTCTTGCAAAATGAATCCTCAGCCTTGAAAAAACAAATGAAAGTCTAGTTTTTATTATTCATGAATTAGCAATAAAAATGTGTCTGTAACTATGGGAAATAACATCCACCTTAATTAAAAAAGTTATTTCAAACATTGATTTTAAATGTGCAGTCTATATCAAAATTGTCTGTTGTGTCATCTGTGACCGTGCTACACACGGTATTAACAGAAACAGGGAAGCATCCGTGAGACAGGTATGAAGTTCTCCTGTTTCATTGTGTGTACAGCCTAATCTTAAAGAAACACTTCCTGCATTTCTAGTAGCTGACATTCTTCTGTCACTAAGTCTTGTCTTTGTTTCTAAACAGGGAGATTCTTATTTAAGGATTCTTTCAGTATTTTTATGCATATCTTGTATGGGGTTCATTCAATTTCTGTATATTTTCACTAGACCTCCCCTGATAAAAAATATTTTGTATTTTATGTGTATACAAAGGAGTCCAACTGAACTGCTGTAGTTTTTGGAGTTACATTACTCAGAGGTATTAAGATAGTCACAGACTGTTCAAGAACTACGCTCTGTTAAAAATTTTATTGATTACATACCCATTTACCCCTAAAATCTGTTCAGGTGTTCTTTTTTAAAGCATACTGCTCATCCAAAAATTGAAATAAAACACAAAACATAGCCATTGCACACCAAAATGAAATTAAAGCTGACAAATACACAACAACATTAAAGTTATTCTGTCCATATAGTTTATAGCCATATATAATTCATGCAAGAAGACTCAGTTCTTTAAAAAAAAAGAAGCAAAGCAAACTAAAAACAGAACGAAAACTATTAATTTTATAAGTAACCTGTCTCTGGATAGATTTCTTAATCTTTAAAGATCATTTTAAAAGTGAACATGCATCCAATGCACTGGACCAGAATTTTGGTGAAAAATATTATTTCAATATTGATTCATCTCAAATTCATGTATATATATAGTAAATTCAGGATCTGGCACTGAGGATGGGAAAAAGGTTTGTGCACAACCCCCAATATCATGGAAAGTGAGTTTAAAAACCTATAATATAAACCTTAAGGATTCTTAAGTGAGATAGCTTCCAGTTTAAGATGACTGTTTTCTCATTACAGTCAGTAAAAATAAAAGCAATGTAGGGTATAAAAGCTAAATCAACAGGCTTGTTCTGTGTCTGCGGTATCTCTAATACTGCAACACTTCTAGTATAAAAACCTGTACCAGAACAATGGTGCTTCTGCCAGTTCTGCTTTTACAAACAGGACATGTTTTTTACGATGTCGTGGCTACACCTGCAATTCTCTGACCTCAGAGATCTTGTTAGGGCCTGAGACTTAGGTGTTGCATGGACTTTCATATTCACATATTTTTTACAGGCTGGCAGTTTGGTCTGACTACAGAACACCTGTTGAGGCCAACTAACCTTGAGACAGGCAACAGGGCCCTTGAAGGATTATGTCCTGTCATCTCTGCCCTTGAGTGAACCTCAGGAGCAGTAGGCACAGATGAAGCATCATAGTCAGATGCAATGAGTTTGAATTTTCTGTGGCATTAACTGAACCATAAGACTCTTGTAAGCCCATGAGAAATACCTACTCCTGTGTCTCAGAGATGCTACAAAGAATTTATGAGGTTCTGAGCAACCTGATCTAGTTTAAAAGTCCATGTGTGCTGCAGAGAGGACTAGTCTACACAACCTTTAAAGGTCCCTTCCAACCTCATATGTTCTATGATTCTATGAATTTTCCAGAAGATAAGTACTTTGGGTAGGCAGAATATTTACCCTTAATAACTTTTTCAGGAGTTTTCACCTACACAACACTATCGAAACAACAGAATGCATCTTCCTTGAGCTTCATCGGTCAGAGAATTAATTTTCTATTTGTTTGTTGTAAATACTGAAAAAGTTATTAATTTTTTTACTTATTATATATAAGAATAAAAAAAGGAAAATATATTAGAATAAAAATGTAAACTGGGTTGCTCAAAGAAAACTGTATGATGCAGAGAATTATCAATCCTGCTATTCTATCAAGTACTTGATTTACCAGTGTGTTCTAATTTAAAATGGTCATTTGACCAAGAGCACTCAGCAGCAAGAAAAATATTACCATGGGCTATTGTTTATTCCAAACATGCTTAGCAGCCATGGCTCTGCATATCTTCCATTCATTTGTAACTATGAAACATCACAAGGAGAACAGGATAGTTGAATTACCTGATAGATTTGAGCTGGGCAGTGCACAGTTTCAAAAACTGTCCTTGATTCTGGATTCATTTTCCTTTAATCTGCAAACTAAAACATTTGAAATACATTTTCATATGAAGTGTTACATGAACAGCAGTTACAGCAACTGTGCCCTTGTTAAAGAAATCAGTTACTTTTACCTATAATGTAGTTCTGTTGAAATCCACTTTTTTAATCACTGAATCAGTGTTTTCATAAGTATTTTTGCCTTGCTTTTTGTTAATTCTGCATTTTTGGGGGGCCTTCTAAGCCTTAAAAAGCATCAGTCTTGCAATGTAATAACAGATTGGTGGAGTTAGCACTCTAAGCTCATTATAAAACAGATGGAAGTGTGTAAACTACAGGAAACTGAACCATTGTGAACATACAGTAAATTAAACCAGTCGGTATATGTGTAAGAGTGTAGAAGATGAAACAGTATACAGCAGATAAGTCAAGGTTGGCTGTTTCTCTAATCCTAATGTGCTTTATCCCAGAAGTCCCTTGATAGTCCTGCTAAATACACTTTGCAAATAAGGCACATTTGCAAATAAATTTAGTAGAAATGTTACTTATATATGCTTAGTGTTATG
This sequence comes from Chaetura pelagica, assembly GCF_000747805.2. Classification (NCBI taxonomy): domain Eukaryota; kingdom Metazoa; phylum Chordata; class Aves; order Apodiformes; family Apodidae; genus Chaetura; species Chaetura pelagica. The sequence goes on from NW_009952801.1 coordinate 4,800,673, forward strand.
CCTAGTCATCACAGAGAAACAATCCAAACCCATATTGTACACACCCACTGAATGGCACACAATTTATGTTATTCTACCACTAAGTCTTTTGCAGTTTAAACAGCTGAAAATGGCTTTGTCTGCATCTTGAATAACATGTACTACCTCAGATCAGCAGTTTTCCATTCAAGCTTTAATCAAAACAATATACTGAGCATTCACATGGGGCATTAGATAAGCCTTTTGCTAGAAGCTGACTCAGAATCTCCCCATTCATTCAAATGTTTCTGGAAAGTTCATTTTAATGCATACATTTTTGCTACTCAGTAAGAAAGTTTATTCTATGAACGTGAACTTACTGCAAGAGTGCAAACCTTTGTTTAAACTGCTAAGAAGCTGAAAAAAAAGTGCACAAAGATCACAGAGAACTTATATTTCTGTAATTTAATATCTGCTTTACTGACATTATCAAAAGATATTTCCTAATGCTTCAAATGGGATTAATTCCTTTTCGCTTTATTCTTCTTTGGCCATCCACAGATTCTCAAATGTAACCAGCTGAACTAAAGACTAAGAAAACATATTAAAGGGTTCTTTTGAAGAAGAAACTAAAAATTATTTACTTTTATAAGAATGACCTGTAACTCTTCATCATTTTACTTGCCTCAAGTATTTAACAGATTTGTTTTTTTAAATGTTTAAGGATATCATTGGAATGGGAAATTACTGAACTTTCATACACAACATGAAAAATACTGACATCAAAAATATATACTGTTGGTATCAGCATTGACATTATAATAGTACCATCTAGAGCAACTGTAAGATTGCATTATTGATCTGAACATAAGAAGTATAGTTTGACAATAAAAAGAGCAAAAAAAAAAACTTACATCTTGACTAAAAATAGTCATATTCTTTGAAACTGAGAAAATCCAGACTTATGCATGTAAAAACATCATTAGCAAAGTATTTCATGTTTTTCATAGCAAAAAGAGCAAATTACAGCCAGCATTCTCCAGGCTAAATCTGTAGCCCTGCAGAAACGCATTTGACAATGGCTACTGAAATGATTGATAATAAGTACTATTTTCTGAAAGAAAAAGATCAAACTATATTTCAAAAAACAGAGTGAAAACTGATTATTTATGTAGCATGGAATGGTGTTTTTTTATCTGTCTTCCTCTCAGGACTTTGAGTGAAGAGGAATATTTGCTTAGGGGGCAGAAGTGAATGCAGACAGCTATTAGAGGTTCCAGACATGAATTACAGCAACTATAAATAATCATTCCTATAATTTTTGTTGTTTGCAGGTTTTTTTGCTATTTTGTTGAAAAGCACGAATAGTTTTGCTATACTGAAAATGTAATTTTGTGCCGTTACAGCTGTGTTTATCCTCATTTACAGGATCAATCAGCTAAAAGATAACAGCATCTCAAATATGAGCATGAAATGTTCTCTTCCAGGGTATGTAAAATAGCAAAGTTACATGAATATATTTTGGAACAAGAAAAAGAAAATCAAACTGCGGATTGCAGAAAGGACAGCCTAAACCTCATGACAACAATTGTATGAGGACACTATGCTGGAGAACATGCAAGTTGTCCAAAGCTCTACTTCAGCAAATAGAGTACCAAAGACAGTGGGGCTCAAATGAGCTGTGCCCTGCATGGTCAAGTTCAGCCTCTTCACTGAATGAGGCACGTGCTCAGCGCTGTCACAGATATTTAAAGACAAATCCACTGTGACTTAACACTCTATTAAAATTCCATATGGTGAAGTAGGTGGCAGGATAAATTTCTTGAGCAGAAGCATGCATAATGAGAAAGGAATTTATTTTTAAGTTAAGCTTTGCATAATGGTTTAAAACACTATCTGCTACATTGTTCTTTTAAAATATATTTTGTTCTGTTTTCCCACAGGCATGCAGGAGCTATTCCTTCATTATTTTTTAACTGAAATGGATGTAGTTAATAAGTGGATGACAAATCTGAAATAGAAAGTAACAAATTTTCAATACTTTTGCTAAGCAGACTCTGACACATACAATAAAAAAGTTAGGATTTTATATTTGTTCCTTAATCAAGACAAGCTCCCATGGAAATTTACTTTACAAAAGACTTGTAGGATCTGATCTTTAGAAGATAATGAAACAGCTGTGTCTATTCAAGGTTTAACATCCTTTCATTTTTTTCTTATCTTCCTACCATATCTCCTCTCAACATTGCCTGTTAGTATCTTTCACCTAGGAATCAAGTCCCCTACATTGCAACTGGAAGAACAGTGCTGGTGAGCACTCTGCACAGTCTATAAGCCCACATCTGAAAAATCCTGTATATGCATAATTGACAACAACTTAATTTCTGATTTAAGTGTAAATAATGCACTCAAAATCCAATTACTAAAATTTCATGTATATAAAGCAGCAGGGACTATGTTTAGCTCCTCACTCTTTTCAGTCTTGATTTGTAGTTGCTGTAGAAATCTCTCTTCCGTGTAACCCACTTAAGCTGAGCATAACCCATTTAAGGACAGACTTCCTAGATGTTAAAAGCCTTCTGGGTTTGTAGTTTGCAGCTTCAAAAGGAAGACAAAATTGGCAATCCAAAATAAGAAATGAGAACTTAGAATATATGCTCCTCTCTAAGTAGGCTTATTGATGTTGCTATCTGATTTCTATTTGGAGAAGTGCCACAATACTGGCAACAAAACCAGCAAAAACCAAAACTGGCTTCAGAAGCGAAGTTTCATTTTTTTGGGGCTCAGAACTAGTATTACTATGACAGCTACTATTTAGCAAACCAAAATTCATCACATGTCTGATAAAACTAACATACTTATTAATGTTGAGTTGCAATAGATTTAATATAATATTTAATTTCAAATTACTGTGCTGTGTTGAAATAGTGATGAAAGACTGAAAGAAAGAGTTTTGCTCAAATGGAAAATCCAAGGGTTTTCAGTTTCCCACTGTAGAGAGGCAAAGCAACATGCACTAAGGCTGCATGCTCAAAACTTATAAAAGCAGAGCTCATGGCAATCAGATCAAACAGCTCCAGAGGTATCAGTAGATGATCTCTGTATGGCTCACTTTTAGAGTGTGAACACCACTCAAGGGCTGTGAAAGACATATCATGTATCCCTGAGGGAAAAGATAGGAGTGTTTTTTGCACTAGTCAAGTCAACTTCGCTTGTGAATAGCTGGGATGCACAAATTATCATAAATAAATTCTGAGATGTGCTGGGAAACTTAATTTCACTTCTACATAAGCATGGAGTCTGTGTACGTGCATATTTTGCATTAATATAATTGAATACAATCCTGTAAACAACCTATACAAATGAGAGCCAGAAACTAGTTTTGATAGACTTTTAAAGCAAGATTTCACTATCCCAGTCTCACCCTAATGAAATTTTATGTGAGGGTCTTGCCTCTAAAGATTTCCTTTCCCTTGCTTTCCTGGCTGACATTATTATAACCATGAAAGCTTTAAAAATGTTAACAGGAAATACATAGCCAAATAAAAGTTCAAATAAGCCCTTCAGATCAGTAATTATACCCCAGAGAAAATAAAAGAAAGAAAAATTATGAAAAACCAATCCCTCTAGGTTTCTTGAAGAATTTTGCTACCATGGAATAAGGATAAAACTGACGTCTTTGCATTTCCCTTATGGTAGCCTTCACTACGTTGTTCTCCACAGCACTTTTTTTGGACTCATTTTGAGACTTAAAAATATATTTAAAACTTGAATTCATGGAAATCAATGGCAAAAAAAAATATCTCAGTGAGAAGCTTCATCCACAGAAGTACAATTTTTGTAACTTCAAATTATTTATTGAAAATGAATATGCATTACTACTCAGAGTGTATATTCTGCTTAACTGATTTTTGGTAGGTAACATTTCACATCATTCTCATAGTTAAAATTGAACTTGAGAGCAGTAGAACAGATTTTGGCATTACTGTAAGGCATTTGTATATGGGGAATCTGTCAAAGTAATGGGAGTTGTATTTTCATGGGTGATTAATTATTTAACTGAAAACATCTTGAATAACAAACATGTTTTCCAAAATTTTATCTGAGAATATCAAATATTATTTTTTCATGCGTCTTTGAAATAATTTTTCTGACAAGTACTTTTGTGATTGATTATAATCAGCTATATCAGATTTTAAGAGTCTACTCATGTTAGCAATTCCTTAACTTCTTCAGACTTCACAAAAGACTTAGAATGATATTTTTTATAACAAACATAATGAAATCTGTGTTTTTGAGAGCTGAAACATTTAAGACACTTCTAATATTTTTTTATAAATGTTTAAGATGCATTTATGGATATTTTTATAATTCTAAAAGCTAAGATGAAAGTAGTATCTATAGTAATTTATTTCATAATTATCTTGTGCTTTTTAGATGGTTGTAGCTAGATTCTTTAATATGAATCATATGAAAAGTACAGCAGAAGAAAGAAAACAGCAGCTGACCATCTATGAAGAAACCAGTGACACCAGCAACTCCTGAAGTATAACGGTTTACTCCTCCTGAAGCCAAAAGCTAAGGTAAAACAGTTTCTAACTCAGAAGTAATACAACATTTCTAATAATGCAAGTTCAAAAACACCCTCCTGATATTCAGTCAAAAGTCTTGTTTCATCGATTTAGCCTAACAAAATTCAGGTTCCATTCATCCTAACTTTCAGAATTCAAAGATACCCTTGGTTAGCTAAGACAGCATCATATATAAGTTTACTTCTTTTCCTCTTCTCATTAAACTTGATTTAGTAAACCACTGTAAAAAAACATTTCTTGGCCCACCAATAATTAATTGCACCATATACTCTTTCAACATTAATTTTTCATTCCATTAGAAATTGCTGTATCATCTGCGAATGAAATATTATTTTTTGAGAATGTTTACCAAAAAAAAAATAATTCTTGACATTATCTTGAATTGTTTTGCTCTTAGACCTGAAGTATAGTATCTAATGTTTAAGCATTTGCTGTTCTTGTGTATATTCACAACCTCTAAACTCATCCTGTGATTTCAGGTAATTTCTTTTCCCAGTCCTTGCTGTATTTTCTAGAGACTGTAAAGTTTTCTAATTCATTGCAAGTTGTTTTAATCAAGATCTGTCATTTAGTGGCTGAAGATAAGAGCTCTTAAATTAAACTGTATTTGCAGTTCTCTGAATGATGAAAACAAAATATAATTTGCAAGTGCCTTTGTTAATACATACGTAGCACTCAAAATTTTTAAATTTTGTTCCTGCTG
>NW_009952801.1:4806027-4892384 GCF_000747805.2 Chaetura pelagica
TAAATGGCCTTCTTGAGGCTGTGGCAGGAAAGCCTCAAATACTCTGCAGTTACATAAAACTAAAGAAACAAATTATGCATCTTAGTAATCTGAAGTCTTTTATTTGAACCTCAAACACTGGCTTGCTCAGTACTTGCGGGCATAACACTAATTTTTATTTTAGTGAAAGAAGACAGAAGACTTGGCAGTTTCTTAAAAATATGAAATAACAATATGAAACGTCTCAAAAAGCCCTAAAATTAGGAAATATGGTAGAGTTGGATAAATATCACTTGTTCAAAAACTCAAGAAGGAATTTTACAGAGTAGAAACAAATTCATACAACTAAAAGTGAGAACACAGGAATACCCCAAGTATACAGGGATAGAATTTAAGACCAAAAAAAAGGGAGAGGGGTTGTCGAGTGAAGTTCACAGAGCTGCTACTGAGCATTCTCCTAAAAGGCTCAACTGTAAGATGACAAAGTTGCAGTGACAATAAATCATAGCTGTAAAGTGAAAAAAATTATTACAATGAATTGCAAAACTATATGTAGAAACCAAATAAACTAGCAAAAAACCACAACAGTTTTCAGGCAGTGAAACCTAGAGATGTGTACATGAGTAAAAAATAATTTGTGTGAAGTATACAAATATAATAAGAAGGTGTCAAAAATATGATAAGAATGAAAAGGGGAAGGTAGCAGTTATACTAGAGATTTTATTTTTCCCAGTTTATTAAAAAAAGATGGCTGAACTGATTAATTAACAAAACACAGGCTACTGGAATCAACACAGGAATCTACGGAAAAACTCTCAGCATTTCTCTTTCCCCTAAGAATATGGAGGACAGTAGGATCAAAAGAGGTTAACAGGTGTAATTAACTGAAAAAAAAATAATAGATAGGAGGATCCAGAGAATCATAAATTAGTCACTCTAACTTCAATGCTCACAAAAATGATGGATTATCTATCTTTGGTTAAAGACTACAGACAAAATAGAGCAAGCATCCACTATGTCAAGAGAAAACATCAATCCCATCTGCTTTATCCCTGTGACTAGCAATAGGCCTTTCTGATAGATGGAAGTACTAGATATGATACATGTTCATTGTTTCAAAGCATTTGCTAGTTATATGTATCATTCTCATAAATAAACTAAGAATTAAATAGTCCAGATGACACCATTGTAAGTGCATACACAACAAATGTGAAGCTATACTTAGAATAGTTACCTGCTGTCAAGCTGGAAGGAAATACTGAGTGGGGTTTCATAAGGCCTCTCCTGGATCCAGTATTATTCAATATTTTCATTAATGACCTGGATGATGGAACAGAGAGCACACTTATTAAATTTGCAGACAAGACCAAGCTGAAAGCATCTGCAAGCACTTTAGTGAATAGGATTTGAATTGAAAGTAACCTTGACAAATTGAAAAAGTGATCCAAAAAAAAAGAAAAAAAAGAGAGAGAGAGAAGCAATTCAATATAGAAAAGTACAAAATATCGCACATAAGGACATTCTCCAGCTGGAAAAACACAAGAGGAGGAACAACTGACTATGCATCAGATTCACAGAGGGTAATGATCGACAGACAGAGTAAAAAATATTGCACTATATCTGCAGGACCATTTTATAGGAAATGTGAACTAATCTCTTTATTTGTCCTGTTCAGTCTTACCACTTGCCATGGGCAAAGCAGTCTGTTTAGATAAAGTGCTGCATGAATTTCAGGTGCATCAGAATATTTAATAGAATTTAAAAAAAAAAAAAGGGGGGGGGGGGCATGGACATCTTGTGAAAATTTGCAAAAAGTTGGTTTTGTCTATAACTAATTTATCTGTGATTCTATAGATAAATATTTCCTGGCCTATATTTTTATATAATTTGTACAGATAAAAAGATAAATAAGTAAAAAAAAAAAAAAAAAAAAGGGGGGGGGGGGGGGGGAAAGACATATTTCTTGCCTTTTGGACTTCTTAAAAAATGAGAACTAGTGTTTGCCTCACAATATGCAGCATTTGCAACCACAGCCTTCTTTGCCACAATATTCCATCCTAGTTGAGTTAAAAGTTACAGAACTAATATATCTTCAGATAGAAGAAGTATGGTCGAAACTAAATTGTATGTGTTAAACAACAGAAAGAAACAGCCACAAAAAGGCAATTTTTGATTAAGCATGAACCACAATGGGGAATTCTGTACTGAAAAAGCTATAAACAAAAGACATGTTTAAAAAATGGAAGCTACATTCCAGTTTTGTTAGGAAGGTAAATTGTTAATATTCTCCCAAATAGGCATCTGTATCCATAAAATACATTTTTAATATTATGTGCATTGTAATTCATACTACTGCCATACATTGTTAATATTTATGGATTCATAGCAACAAGAGTTTTCCTTTACTATTGTTGTTTGCCTAATATAGCTTTAGCAGATACTCCTCAGTGGTGAAAATACCAGATGGGAACAACCAGATACATTGGAGATTCAGAGAGGGTAATGAATTTCAAACAACTCACAAATGACAAATGGCATACTATTGCAACATATGCAAGAAGAAATTATGTCGGAAATATAGAGTAATTATTCTATGTGATATTCACCAGCGCTCTTCACGGCCACCATTGTTCCTACTTTTATAAATGCATGGAATATGTTCACAAAGAATAGGAAAGTCAGGTCTCCAGCTATTGGGATGTAACTAGGAAAAAAACTATTGTCTTTGGCAAAAATAATTAGATTCTTACAAAAAAATTAATGAATTTTCAGAAAATACTTAGAAGACATCATCTAAAGAGCTGTTGAAATAATTAGAACAAAGAAAAGCTCCTTACATCCCTATCACTAAGATTACTAAAATGCCCTCGACCCATCCCCTTCACTGTCAAAACTTCTTTTTTGCCATTTCACCTGCCTAGGTATTGAAGTTAGACAAAGTACACACAAACTTGTTGATCAGCAATTTATGATGTACAGCCTTATGCCGTGGGAATATAAGGAAGCATATAGTTCATTCCATCAATATAGTTAACTCTATGAATGTTTTTAACTAAAGAAACAAGAATGGAGAGATCAATAATAATGCTCAATGATCCTGAAACAAACGTGTTCCTTACATTCTTAATGGAATATGCCAAATGTATCTTTGCAGAATCAATTATTCAGATAGGACTGAGTTTATTAATTTTTTTAAAATGAAATTTAATTTGCATTTCAGTTAGGCCTTAAAGATTAATGCTCTGCGTAATTGCTTTCTTGAGTTTAAAACTGGATATTGTCTTCTTACCTTTGACCACTCCTGCTGATCTAAATGCTATCAAGAGTAGTCTCCTGAAACAGCACATGAACTCCAACTATTTTGAATTATCATTCATATGGCTTGTATATCAACTGTACAACAGTATAGATATCATCCTATGTAGTGACTAATGGAAGACATGTTCAGGTAAGTGGCTGTAAGTACTAACACTGGATGAAGACACTCCTTTAATCCAGCTGATTTTAGAGCCATTATAGTCATCATTCCAAATTAATTACACTGTCTATGCTTGTATAAGTATGAAGTATTTCTTGCAGATCTTGCTACCTATGAAGTTATGGACTTAAGTCAGAATACCAAAGCAGGTGTTGAGTAAATACTATGTTCTTAAAAAAACAAACTTTCAAAACATGTAATAGATAAAAATTAGTAGTTAGCTTTTAAGATAGATGTAGTGACTTTAATGGAGCCAGTCTAGGAGCAGTTCAAGAATCAGTATAGAAACATCTAAATTAAATTTTAATGGAAACATACCAATTAGTAAGGAAGTCAAGAAAGTGACTCAAGTTCTAAAAAGCTTCTGTTGATCTTCCTTGTAATAGTAAATCAAAATCTTATGCCTTTCTCATGCTCCCCAAAAAGTAGTTCAGAAACAAGAGCTCCTTGTCAGGTAGAAAATACAATGAGAGAAATCTTGCCAAAACACTTAAATTGGAATTTCTTAATTAGGGAAATATACTTTCATTATTTATATTACTTTAGGCACATCAGTAAAATTATTATATATTAAATATATTTAAATTTTTATCAAAATTAACATATATCACCCGCTACAGTGAGGCACTGTTGCAAATTCTATTATTTATGCTCATTTAATCAAATGTCTTAAAGAAAATTTGTTTTACATTCTATGAAGTGCTACTTTAATCTTTTAAACTTATTGTCAGGATGAGATTTGTTGAAGCCTGCTACTGAATGAGGCATGGTGATTTTAAAATTAATTTTAAATATTCTAAGAAAGACATTAGAAGTCTCCACACTATGCTCAGCTACTGAGAAACAGTTTTACATCTTGAGATCCAGACTGAAAAGGCTTAACATAGAAGACAAGGGACAATCAGGTCTTTAAGACAGTTACTCATACAGGTAGTTGAAAATTTATCTTCAGCTTTCATACCAGACTTTAGCCACCTGTAGTTTTAAACTGCTATTAATAAGAGATGCAAATAAGAGTTATGTCAAGTTGTTCTGAAGTTGTTAAATACATGGAAATCATCATAAGCCAGCACATATCACAGGAGTAATGCATCATCAGAGTCAAAGAACTTGTTTTCTAAAGCCAAAAATTGATGTCAGTTATTTTTTTTTAGAATTTCCATTTTACACTCTTCTGCACTATTTTATTCCTAGTATACATAACAACACACAATATTTAAAAAAAAATATGAAAATGTATAGCTCCTATTAAGGAACTCAGATGTAAGATGAACGGTGGTCCTCACGTCACTTTTCATAACGACGCCGATTATAAAGGTCCTTCCTACATGGAAGATGAACAAAGTGAAATCAAGAGGGGTAAAACCCTGACTTTTTTGGGGCTCTGTCTTAAAAACACTCTTTTGAATCCTAACTTTGGACCTTGTCCTTCTTCATAACATTTGGCCCTCGATCCATTCCAGTCTTTTAAAGTTTTTATAACCCCTTTTCCCTGAGACATAGGATAGTGGAGTACCTGAAACGCTGTATCTTTTTAATATGGAAGATTAGCATAATTCAATAGCTGATCTTTATGATGGTTTAAACTTCCCTTAATCATCACAGTACCTACAATGCAAGTTATTCTTCTTTATGTAAATGAACTGAAGTAAATGCACCTCTTGACTGTTTGCCCAGATGTGAACATGGTAAAAATTATCATCTATTCATGGAAATAGGTATTTTTAGAATAGACAAATAAGGTTGCAGTGATTCCAAGTCACGATTAAATTCTCCTATTTCCTCTTTTTTTTTCTTTCTTCTAAAAAGATACAATTGTTAGAACCTACTCACTGTCACTTACCATCATTAATGATTCCAGAAACAATGAATAACTAAAAATTATCCCCGAGTCAAAAGCAGCTGTCAAGGCTCAAAACCACTGTAAATTATTTCACTAGAACTTTTATACCTAAACATGGATTAAGATATTTGCCTTTAGGCAGTCAAATATGAGCATCTTGCTGTCTGCCAAACTGTCTGTATGGGACAAAATTGATTGGTATTTAATATGCTAGTACACATAGGAACTTATAACACATTTTAGAGCATCAGACATCTATTGGCATCTTTACTGTTTATGGCTAGCAGTACAGATAGACTTCACAACAGAACATGTACTTTCCTATATTGTACTCTAAACATTAAAAAACGAAGGACAAACTACAGAATAGTCTCTATACATAAATTATCCTTTAATTTTAAGGTACAAAATGCCATCTTTTAATCTGAAAAAGCGATCCACTAAAACTGACCAATTCTCTGTGCTGGGGCAGTAAAATAATACATTGCATGTGGAAGGGGGTATGACCATGCCAATAGACTTAATGCTTACCTCCCCCCCTCCCCAACAATTATGAATTTTTTGAAATTATGATTTTTCTTTAAAGATTCAAGTATTAACAGAAAAAGGGGAATGGACCTGAAATCAGTCTTGGTACCATTTCCTCCCAACACAATTGTAATTCTCTAAAGATATTGAACTCAGTATCATCAAAAGAAAATGTCACAGACTCTCAAAAGCAAAGGACAGACAATTCTACAGATTATTGGATCATGTCCTATTTATAGACATCTAACCTTTTCAGTCCCAAAGAAAGGCAAACAGAAAAGTGGAGCTGTGTCATAGATCCAAGACCCAAATTACAGTAATTTTGTACTGTTATTGTATTTTGTTAATCACAGAGATTCAGCAAAACACTAAGTGAGTCACTGTCAGTATGAGCAACATTTCATTGTCAGAGTAAATAACACTACCATACTTAAATACTCCTAAAAAACCTGAAAACCAAAAATCTGAAAAGCTCTTTGCATTTTATGCACTTTTTATTTTTTTGCCTGTATATCAACAATACTTTTTCTCCAGAAGCTGTTTAAACAAGCTATACTTTGGATAATAACTGGGAGGAAAAACCGGTAAATACTGCAACTCTAAACTAATCAATTATAACATTAAATTCATGGTCAAATTTAGATCTTATCTAGAAAAAAACCCCAAAACACAGACAAGGCATGAAGCACAATATAAATAATTATAGGGCAAGGAACACAGTCAATCTCAATTGCACATGAGCAAAAATGGGAGCAGATTGTGCAGCAGAACAAAGAACTCTGGAAGGCAGGATCTTTTACAACATTATCTATGTAACCTGGTTACAATGGGCAGACAAAAGTCTGCAAAATTTTTGAATGCTTGGGCTTAGTATTGACAGCTGTCAGCATCAGCTGAGACAGAAGCAAACTGGTTTTTGTTCTGGATTCTTTCCAGATCGTCACAAAGTTAAATAATGCTACAGGATCTTTCTTTAATGACTCTGGCAAAGTATGGAATGAGGTTCTCTGTACTTCAGAAAAACAATCTCTTCTGAGTGAAAAACTAAAATATAATAGTTCATCTATGTTATATTCTTAATATCCAACATAATCATCATAGTTCTTTAAATTAGCATTATAACTATCCTAAACAAAAAAGTGGGAAGATCTGAAACGTCTCTCCCACCCTCAAACTGAACATGGGTTACCACAGGTCTGCTATTGCAGATATGTCACCACTATTTTGAACACTGAGAATTGGTTGTGAAATTCAGTCACTCCTACATTCCACCATATTCTTGAAACTGACACCATCTTCAATGGGCTAACAGCTGTACCCCTTTTACAGAGAATCTAGGCATCCTCTTACAACTGCCCAAGGCTACCTCCCTTTATTGAATCAAATCACTTTGTGAGGACAGCGACAACCATTCCTGTGGAAACAGGGTAGCTGTATGAAATCATCAGCTCATGGCATACTTTTCTTTCCAATAGACTCACCAAACTATAACTGTGATGTGACAAGGGAAACATGCAGCTGTTCACCATTCAGAACTAAATGTGTATATATACAACTTTCTATTTTAGCAAGTTAATCTTAATTTCTTTTAATTCAGTGGTGTCAGCTTCAAATAAATAAGATACTGATTTTCTAAAGACAGATCTTCCCATATGATACCAGAACAGCTCTATGATTTCCAATACTGGTCTGCTTTGCAGGAATCATAGCATACATGAGATATATCTTGCACTGTAGGTGTTATGCTGTGGGAAACTTGACAAGATTTCTATGCCTGGTTTCTTTATAAAACCAGCAATACTACAAATACAATTTTTTTTCAAGAAACTTTTAATTGTCAAGTATTAAGAAAGGAGAATAGGCTATCAATACAATCCCATAAAAACTATGTTGGAAATTTTTTGTATAGATTATTTACATGACTTAACACTATGCAAAAGAAAAAAAATACTGGTTCTGATCTCCACAATATTCTAGGTATCGGGTATCTAGGTATCAGAAGCTAAATCACTGACTAGAGGAATTTATACTGGCATCATGAAGTCTTCAAGAATTTATGCAACAAGTTTATTTCACTGAATCAATCTATATTTTAAGTCTAAGACTGGACTATACAGTTTTTCAGATGGTGAAACATGCTTGTGTGAGGAAATCCACTGACATCACTCAAGCAGCTCATGTGAGAAAATTCTCATCAGTGTAAATAAGTTTTGCACAATGTAGACCGTGGCAATTTCATAACCCTTCAAGCTGTTATTACAAACTAACCAAAAAGGCTTAGATTTTTGCAAGAGTCACACTTCGTCACACTTTTAATCATTGTTTAAACACAGACAGCTTATATTAAAAAGTACAATGCTAATCTGACTACTAAAAATTGTTTTCATCACTTGTCTGCTTGACCTGAAGCCCATTCGCTTGTAATTTTCCTCTTAGTTCAAACTGCTTTTTTAACCTGCTTAATCATTCAGATCTCTTCACATTGTAATAGTGTTCAATGCTTCTGAAATCAACTACACCACCATGTGTAAGGTTATATTGTTGATAAGCACTTTTAAATTTTTTCTGCTAATGTTTTCTTCATGGTTATTGGCAAGATACAGGCAATGACAGAGGGTGAATCATCTGACCTTCCTCAGAATGGTATGAGCCGTCCTCACAGGTTGCATTTTAGTCTCAGCTGGGTAAATAGGAAACTGTAGTAGCATATACTGGAACACCCAACATTTTAAAAAGTATGGCATGTTCTCAAATGGTCATAAAAGATACCTCTACAAACATTAATTACAAGATTTTGTCTGAAGGTATGATCTTAACTTGTAACAATTTATAATCTACAAATGCTTGACAGAAGCCAGGAACTTTAAACTTAAGTTTAAGCTTATTTTGTAAGTCTGATGTTGGAATTAAGCAACATTACAGGAATAGGGTGAGTAATTATATAGGATAATAGTTTCAGTTTTTCAGAAAAAAAGTACTCAAAACCAGTTCACATAACTTTTCTTTATTTTTCTAGCAATAAGTAAAATAATCTTTTTATTATATTTGTAAGCAGTTCAGGTTTGAGGACAACACATACTTTATCATAAAACTACGTAAGTATTATTTAGGTCTGTCTGTGCCTTGGAACCTCGAGTAATTATCAACATAACATAAGAAACAAGTATAACAGCTTTGCTTTTTTTTTTTTTTTTTCCTGAATTCCAGTTGACTACCTGTAATAAAGGAATTTCTTTACAGTAGTGGCAAATACCTATATGTCAAGATTAATTTGATGACTCAGATACTATTTTAAAGGCACTTACATTTGTTTCTGCCCTTGTACGGGATGCCAAAACCCTTTTCTATAACCATTATCATTAATTAAAAATATAACCAAATTAGAATACTAATATGCCTTTTAATCTAAAAATACATGCATGAATGTGTATACATACATTTCAGCAAGTGTAAAACCCATGGTAATCTCTTTTGCAAGCAGTGCTGTAATGCTGGGTAAGATTAACTGTCAAAATAAAGATCAGATGTCAGTTAATCCAAAATTTTACATGAAAGACAACTCACTGGAGTCTTCTTCACTGTTCTCTCTTGAAAAAGAATTTACATATTAGATGTATAACACGTAATGGCATTGCCTGACAAGTCTTTGTTAACTCAAGAATTTTAACTCAGAAATGGAAATGAGAATTCCTTTTACTTTTCTCTATTTGACACAGTTCATCCATATTTTACAGAATCCCCTCATTCAAACTTCTGTTAAAGTCTCTAATTTTGACAGAAAGAATACTGATCCAGATAGCCCTGTGGAAAGAATGGGATATCTGTAATCTCCCTCAACAACCAAGCTGATTCTACTGTATTTGTCAGAAACTTACAGCAAAATTGGCATTAATTTTCCATCTTGTAGAGTTTCTAGCCTTTCCTGGTGCTTAACAAATAATAAGTATTTCTGCAGAACTGTACATCAAGACACAGGAGTGTAGAAGTTTGGAAAAAAGTTGGAGAAAAGTTAGTGTAGTATTGGCATATAACTTATTTTCCTTCCTGCTTCCCTAATGTTGTGTTTCTCTGCCTACACTGTAGCTAGAGTGCTGTGGGAGAATAGTTTACATAACATTAAAAAGCACAGGGGAGAATAGCCTGCATAGTACTAAAATAAATAAATAATAAAATATCCAGTTTTTGAAAGGTAAAGTGATTAATATCACAAGACAGATTCTTTAAGATTGAGAATACCTTGTTTCTTTTGCCTACCAATCATTGGTTTAGTTTATAACCAGTTAACTAACATCAATGGTTTTTCATCTATAGTTGACAGTATCAAAACAGTTAATAACTGGGAGATACTATTCCTAAGTACTAGAAGAATTATTGATAGCATTGTCTGCAAACTAATTTAATTAATGTTAATAGAAGAAAAAAGGAGGGGGAGAAGGAAAAGGAGAAGGAGGGAGGGAAAAGGAGATGGAGAGGGCAAGAAAAACTACTTCACTTCTCCAAATATGTGTTTTTCAAAACAACTTTGGCACACAACAGCAGAAACAGCCTTGGAAGCTTTCAAAACCATCTGTGGAGATGCTTTTGATGCTATCAACCACAAACTTAGTGTGGTTGATACCAGTGACAACTTTAAATATCTTAAAATATAATATATAAAAAATATAATATATATATATAAAATAAATATAAAATATATATAAAAAATAATATCTTAAAAGTCCAACTACCTTCTTAAAAAGAGTACATCAGATAGATAAAGTAGGGAAAAATGTTCAGTTTAAGGTATGAATGCTACTGGAAACTGAACTGCAAACTGCCATGCAGCTTCAGAAGTTTTAAGGAAGCATAAAGTTAATTCAGACAAAACATTATCATTCAACTGATAGTGTTTTCCTTCATATCAGGGGTTTTGTCTGACAAGATTTCTGACAGAAGATAATATTTCTCAGGCCTGTCAAAACTGAAAAGCAACTCCGATTACAGGAATCATCATAAATTGAATTTTTTGGTGTATGAGGGCTTTATTTTCTCACTAACTGAAGTTATTTTAAACCTGGATAATTTTAAACAGAGGTCACTATATAAGTTGCTTTTTGTGTTGTTTAGAACATAAGATTCAACTGTTTTTTCTTTTGCAAGGTGTACCTCTCAAATAATCATATACATTTCTTGCTAGGAGAACATATCCTAAGACAGAACATCTGCTGACATTAAAACCAAGGTGGCATGGTATCCTGGTTGTGGCTTTCGAGATGTTCTCCCTTCATGTCTCTCTTTGTTGTCTCTCCAGGTTTCTAATATCTTTTGCCCTTCATATTTTAACCTTCAGTATTTCTTACACTCTGAAGTTTGCATCGAGCATAAAATATTAAGCACTAACAGTAATATGAAAGCTCTTAAGGAAAAAGCAAGATGCTACAGGGAGCTACTGCTTCTACATGTGCAGATACATACCCAGCTGAAGATAGTAGGGAGATTACAGAAAATGTAACGCTTGTTTGGAACATTCATTCCTCTTCATAAAGCCTTCATAACTTTTCTGAACTTATCCCTGAAGGAAGACCTTTATCCCTCTGTTCCCCTTGAACAATGCTTTCTCCTCACAGTAGGTGTTCAGGAGTCATTCAGAAGTCCAGTCCTGCGCTGCCAGCAATGCTGACACCACAGAGCACAACCAAACTGCCTGTGCTCCTCATGAGCATCTCTCTGCTGCTGCCAGACATCTGGGAAGAGGGAAGTTTATTCTACTGCCTGCTCTTTAAGTACCAAATGCTGGCTGATGTGGGTCCTTCCTTTGAAATAGCCCTCTGTACAGAAAAGTCACCTTTTGTGGGGAGACACAATAAACTTGCTCATCAAGCAGCCATGACATGGGGAGCAGCAGCTTTCTCCCCTACATCAGAAACATCTGGGTAGTACAAAAAAGGGCCAAACAATCGTGGTTTGGGGTTTGGGTGTTGGTTGGTCTTTTTTATTATTATTTTGACCCAGAACTTTTGAGGAAAACCCTTTGGTTTGACTCTGCTCATGCTTACAATGGCATGTAGCCACTATGCACAACAAAATTATTTTGAGAACCAACTTAGTATCAACAACAACAACAAAATAAAGTTAAAAAATCACAGAAAAAAATTCTCTATTGTAAGATTTACTTAGGGGTTTGGGTTTTTTTCACGATCAGTGGGCACTTTCTTGGAATACTTCACATTTTTGACAGAGGGATTCAGAGGATTAGGCACCATACCAAAATTCACAACTGGAAGAATAGCTGTTTTTACCATAATTGCTTATGCCTGTACCAGAGTACTCAAGTCTTCATCTTCCTGTTCAATAGCCTAGTTAGAGAAAAAGAGTAGCAACACTTTTTACTTTACAATGTCTATTTGATTAATGTTGGATACATGCAGTTTCCACTGTATACCAGAACCAGTGAAGTCATCTTTGTTTATTTGGAGTATGTTAACATACAAACAAGTATATAAATTTTAAAAGTCATAGGCACATTCATAGCAAGCTATAAATTGCTGAGTGGCAGTAGCTTAAAATAGTATTTGCAGAATTTAAGGCAGAAAATCCTTTTCATGTATTATAGCAGTTTAGCCCTCTGCTGCAGCCTGAGTGCAGGACATGAGAGCTGCACATTACTGTGGCTAACACACAGTGTTTAGATTTAGGTCTCTCTCATTTTCTCTCATCAATATTTGGAGAAAACTGGAACACAGTGCTATACAACAATGAATACTGAATCACATTTCAGATTGTCTTTAGGAGCTCTTTGTATTTAATGAAATGATTTCCTTGTTAAAACTAATGATGGAACAATACTACTACCATATATTTATGTATTTATTTTTAAGAATCCTTAAAACCTAAGGGAATATTGATGAACAAGGTATTGTATAATTTCTCCACTCTAGCTATAAGACTCCCCCTATGCTATAAAAATATTGAAGTTGTTCAGATTCTTAAACAATAACCTTTCTAGAAAGTACCACTCTTCTAATATAACATCCTTGAACACCTCTAGTTTTGTAGGATACTTTTCAGTCTACATTTCTAGTGTTTTTAATTGAAATAATTTAAATAAATATTCCTAGATGATATTTTGGATTACCTATAATAAGTTAGGAGGGTTATGTCCTTAAGCACTTCAGGTCATTTTACTGCCTTTTCTGAGCTTCTTATCTCTGTTGCCATCAGCCTAAAGCTGTTTAGGATCTAGAAACTATGCAATTAGCCCCCCTTAGAGGTGTACTGAGCATGGTCTAGCCTTGATGAAGTTACCTCAAACTTTAAAACACTCAGCTGAGAAAATGCAAAAAGAGGGTTTAAGTCTTCAGTCTTTCACAGTAGCCTAGAATTGAGAACTAACTTTCCTAAGTAAGAGAAGACTTGGACTCTAAAACACACCTTAGCCATTTGTTTATGGTTTTCCTTGGGCATTTAATATTATCTGTATTTTTCATATTGGCCAGACTTCCAGATAGCAGGCCTAAAAGTATCAGCAAAATTTACTAACTGAACACCATGCAGAATCCAGGCTGCTTAAATCAACCCACATGTTTTATCATAATGAAATTAATATCAATGCAAACCGTAAGAGGGAAAACAACTTAATGGATTTGACAGCAGTGCCAATGATAAACATTGTTTTCTCAAGTTCACTCAAGTTTTGCTTACTTTAATTTTTTCATGCTTCATGATTTAAGCCGTCAAATTTTTAACAATTCATGTTGGCAGAGAGCAACACCTAAAGATATTCCAAAACCAGCTGTGAAGGAGGATGTTGCATGCTTTTCTTTCTCTGTTAATTGAAGGGGATATTGGGGGTTTATTTTTACTATTGTTCGTTTCGTGGTTATTTGATCAATACAAGCTATAAATAAAGATATAATAAATCAAGCATGCTCTTTCTTGTATTAATTTTATGAAACAAAAACTCCTCCAAACTTTAGCCATCACTAAAATATAATCTTATGTTAATCAGATTTATTTTATGTTTCCTCAGAGAAGGTTAAAATTTTGACAGTATTATGGTTTTAACACTATCCTTAAGATCCTATGTTAATTGAAGAGTCCATATATTATATCAAGGCTTTGTCATTTTTGTGCATATAATTTACAATCAAACTTCATAAAATTGAAAGGTTTATGTTTTAATTAATTTTATAGTCCCTATTCACATTAAATCTTTGTACTTACTTAAACTCCAGAGATTCTTACAAGATTCCTTCATCACCATAATTACTATAGACAAGTGAAGATTTCTTTAGGTCTAATAAATAAGAACAAACTTTTAAAATTATTGAGCTATTTTCACAGAACTGGAATATCTCTTCTGTGGTCATTATGCTCAAGGAAATTAATGTATATATAAAGTTCATACTCCTATTCTTAAGATTTTAGCAATTATCAGGACAAAGTTAGAAATAAAAATATCCAGTATTACTGGGGTGAGTTCTGATCTAGTTAAAATTTGCCATTGCTAAAGTGGCATTTAGAATTTGTGCTAAATGGGTATTAGACCCTCAAAGTTCTTTTATATCACAGTTCATGCTACCTCATGAACCTCATCTTCCAATAGTCAAACAAGTGTATTTCTCAATGAGACTTTTACCCTTTTTTACATTCTTACATCTGGTACCACTTTACTCTGGTTTTGTTGGGTTATTTTACAAATATATTCTGAAGCTTTGCAATTGCAAAAAGAAAATGCACAAGTAATTTGTGCACAGTTTTGCACAAATTACTTTCTTGATTTCATTTAACCTTAATTTTTGAGACTTCAATATGAAATGCTATAAAATTTTTATTTATTATCAGAACTTTTTTTTTTTCTTTTCTGTATCTCAGAGCATCAGCTAAGTTCCAGTTCTTCCTTTTGTGAAGAAAAAGATGAAAGTGATATTGAAGTGATCATATGTGCCATATCTCATGCTCCACCTTAGTGGGTTCTTACAACCTGCAATGGCACACTTGATTTTATTACTGTGTGAGCTGTGGTTCAAATCTTCCACTGTATTATCAATTTGTTGCTGGGATTTCTGTCTACCATAGCAGAGCTATCATAATGGTTTTAGAGAAGGTATATTGACCACATCACAGGGTAGCCCAAATCTTTATGAGGTTTACTTTTCCATTTTCTAACTGAAAAGATATTTACTCATGCATATACAAGCATATTTTCTACTTGGAAGCCCCCATCAAGTTCATAATAACTACTTCATATTTTGGAGATGCTTTAAAAAACCTTTCACTTTGAAGTCAAGATTATTTATCTAGTGCTTTAACAGTGCATTTTTTTCTTTGTCAGAGGTGAAAAATATTTTCTTTACGGCCAGAGCTCTTTTATTAATCGGTTTACTCAATCTGACTGCATCCCTTCACCCAATTGTTTATATTTTCTTTTAATCTGTAAGCATTTACATTCTTCTATCACAAAAAATGTATTACATACTGCACTAATACATATTAAACCCACTAATATTCTCTCCACTTTTCTAGTGTGAAAAGGGAAAGGCAACTGCCAGTTCAGGTAAGCTACACCCCAATCAAAAGTTCCATCTCAAAACAGGTTTTCCTACAAATTTATTTTTGGATTTCACTGAAATTTCAGGAAAGAATACTGTAATAAGACAGTGAGATAGAAAGCACAGTAATCTCAAAATTTTTCCTAAATCCCTACTTTTGTAGAGGTCTGCTTGAAACAAGTGCTGCATTTGCACCTATTAAGTTCAGCAAAGCCACTCAAGAGCAGCATGCTTCTTAGAGCTACTACAGCTCATTTTTCAGCCAGACAGCATATCAGGCCAACAGAGGTACCATCTAAAGTAAACAGGTGTTTCCTTAACACAGTAAATTTCCAAGGAAACTCAAACCTCTGGTACCAGCCTAAAAGATCAGGAAACCTTCCAGCAGTAACCCCCAGAGCAAACAGGAGGATGAAGAACCAGATCAGAAGTATTTACCCTTTTCAAACATAGAATTCACCATATTTTACTACATTTTACAATTTCTTTACCCACAGATTAGATATATGATACAATTTCACCATTTTGTCATAGGAGTTCTTGAGATGAACTATTTCATTTCAAGGAAGAGAGAGAGAGTGGACCATACTATAATGCAAGTTTTATGAGAAAATGGCAAAAATTAAATCTTCTTGGTAATTTCATACATCAGCTGTAATGAAATGTAGGAAAAACAGGAAACATTGTAATTCCTAGACCCTTTAATTAAGATTTCAGATGTTTATCTGCATGGCACTTAAAACATGCTAATATTAATGTACTTAAATATGTATCATAATTGAATGTATTACATTATTTTCACATGCATGTATAAATATCACAAAGTACAGAAAAGATGCATCTAGTTACACATTTAAGAGGCTAACAACAGCTCCCACCATGTAGCTTTAAAATAGGCTGGGAAAGACCATGGCATTGTACCCCTGTTAGAGGTAAAGGGCCAAATGCAGGGCCTGATGGATCATTAATTGGGGCACCCACCATAGACCACAGTTTGGAAACCTCTAGTTCCTGATTGAGCTTGTTTAATATAGAAGATAAATACAATTAATTCCTCATGAGTCTGCTATGAGCAATGAGGTGATTTAATAATTTACCTGTTATTTATTGTTCAGTAAAATTTTGTTTTAAACAACCAAGATGAAATATGACACGAGAAAACTGTATTCTCTGAAGGAAAATGAAAACAAGCAGCACGGAAGTTATTGTTCCAGAGGCTTTCCATTAAAGAAATAGTAAGTTAAATTATTGCTTATTTCTGCAACAGCCCTGTGAGAAGATTTTCACAGATTAAAAAATAAAATGTAGTTTAAATTATAAAACATTTTCCTTAACAATTCACAGAAATTGAGAAATATAAATTTGACTGAACATGGGATAAGTTCTACCAGCCTACCTTACTAGCAAGCTCATCTGTAAGTAAGAAACCTTCAATGTTTTTTTATAAAATCGATTTAAAAATTAACTCACATTTACAATAATTGGGATGTCCAAAGATTATTATATATACTTGGGAAGCAATCCTGATAGTACACACAAACTTAGTATCTCTTACTATCTATGTAATATCAAAAGATGTAATTGATTGAACCAGTGAAATTACAGTACTTCAATAATCAGAAAAAAATCCCCAAACCAACCAGTCAAACAAAAAACCCCATCACTGATAACATAAAATGCACTATAAATGTTTCTGTACAAATAACTTTTCCTAATATGAATGTTAAACATTATGTAGCTGTTTCTACTTCAGTTCTTTATAGCAAGACTATAGTAAAAACTGTATCTAACTAATAGTCAGTACATCTTACATGGCTTGCAACAGGTTTGGGAAAACATTTCCTAAAATCTTATCTGGAGTGTTTTACACCTACTTTTGGCCTTTTGCTACATGATTAATTTTTTTCCTCCCACTTTACCAGGTCATAAAATTGGGGTCATGTTTAGCTACAAGATAGAGGTGGAAACTACTTAGTGCTTGCACAGTGCTCTAAACATGCAAAGGATCATGAAGATTATAAGTTATTAGAGGGCTACAAAGCACAATCTTCTTGACAGTATTTTTCCCATTGCTATTGTTTAAAAATACTAGTCTCGTAACTTTCTCTTTAACCTGAGACATAGTGGGGCGGTATATAGCATTTTATAAGTAGGCATCTCTAATAAGACAATAGTATCAAGAGAACAGTACTGGCAGGACTGAGTTAAAGGAGGGCTCTTCATCAGATTCTGATCTCTGTCATATGTAAGAGTATATGTGACATGTTTTGCACTGATTCATCACTAGCAATATAGTGCTACATCAAGCATTATTTTTTAGATTTGAAGGAGACCAAAACAGATATTTGGGAAAATACTGTTGCCTATATGAACTGAGACAAGAGAAATGAGAAGATTATTCAAGCAATAAAAGGGCTTATTTATTTCTTTGTTTTATTTAC
This sequence comes from Chaetura pelagica, assembly GCF_000747805.2. Lineage (NCBI taxonomy): Eukaryota > Metazoa > Chordata > Aves > Apodiformes > Apodidae > Chaetura > Chaetura pelagica. Next base: position 4,823,827 of record NW_009952801.1, read on the forward strand.
AAATGCCTTAATATCCAGCATCAGTGTTACAGATGTTACCTGTATTTTTTCTCTGGAGAATAGGAGGGTGCGTGGTGTGATATATACTCATAAATAAAAGTGTTGCAGAAAAAATTATTCAAATCCAACTGAGAAGCTTTTCTCATAGAATCCTAGAATCCTAGGGGTTGGAAGGGACCTTGAAAGATCATCTAGTCCAACCCCCTTCACAATCAGGGCTGGCTAGAGAAATCATTAAGAGACCCACATACTGGATGAGGCTGTGCACAGGCAGCTTAAATGCCTCTATGCAAATGCTCACAGCATGGGGAATAAACAAGATGAGTTAGAGATGCATGCATGCCTGCAGGGCATCACCACAGAGACCTGGTGGGATGGCTGCTTATGACTAAAGTGTCAGAATGGGGGGTTATAGATTCTTTAGGAAAGACAGGAAGGGGATATGAGATGGGGGTGTTGCCCTCTGTATCAAAGACCAGCTGGAGTGCATGGAGCTATCCCTAAGGATGGATGAGGAAGTCAACTGAGAGCTTATGGGTTAAGATTAAAGGGAAGGCAGGTGGAGGTGATACTACAGTGGATCTGCTACAGAGAGCCTCACCAGGAGGACAGTATAGACAAGGCACTCTACAGGCAGATAGGAGCATCTTCACATTCGCAAGCCATGGTGCTCATGGGTGACTTCAGCCACCCTGATATCTATTTGAGGGACAACTCTGCAAAGCACAAACAATCCAGGAGGTTCCTAGAGTGTGCTGATGACAACTTCCTTTGCCAACTAATCGAGGAACCACCAAGGAGTGGTGCTATGCTGAACCTTGTTCTCACCAACAAGGAAGGGCTGATGAGGGATGCTAAGCTGATGGGAAGCTTTGGTTGTAGTGACCATGAGATGGTAGAGCTCAAGAGCCTTAGGGCAGCAAGGAGGGCTCATATTAAGGCTACTACCCTTGACTTCAGGAAGGCAGATTTCAGCTTCTTCTGGGATCTGCTCAAGAGAATGTCATGGGATAACACTCAGAAGGGTAGAGGGACCCACAAGATCTGGTTGATATTTAAGGATCACCTTCTCAAGGCCTAAGAGCAATGCATCCCAACTAAGAGGAAGTCAGGTAAAGACTCCAGAAAGCCAGCATGGATGAATAAGCAGTTCCTAGAAAAGGTCAAACTTAAGAAGGAAGCATATGGAGGGTGGAAGCTAGGGCAGGTACTCTGGGAGGATTACAAAAAGGTTGTCTGAGCAGCTAGGGATCAGGTAAGGAGAGCCAAATCTCACATGGAATTAAATCTTGCCAGGGATGTAAAGAGCAATAAGAAAAGCTTCTATAGGAATAGGAATAGGCTGCCTAGGAAAGATTTTGATGCCCCCTCCCTGGAGGTGTTCAAGGCCAGGTTGGATGAGGCTTGTGCAGCCCAGTCTAGTGTGATATGTCCCTGCTCATAGCAGGGAGGTTGGAACCTGAAGATCTTTAAGGTCCCTTCCAAGCTTAATCATTCTATGATTCTTTTACCACCTGCTCCCTCCCTGGAGGTGTTCAAAGCCAGGTTGGATGAGGCTTGTGCAGCCCAGTCTAGTGTGATATGTCCCTGCTCATAGCAGGGAGGTTGGAACCTGATGATCTTTAAGGTCCCTTCCAAGCTTAATCATTCTATGATTCTTTTACCACACCAAAGGGTTTAGGGACAGGTACACAGTGAGTGTTCAACATTATTTCATACCTTAACTAATTTTTGCAATGACAATGCTTTGTAGATTCAATAAAAGAAGGGACTATTCAAAGCAAAGAATAAGTAGTTCATCAAGGTACCAATGCCAATTTGTTTTCAGACCTTTGAGTAATTATTAATGCATCAAACTGAAATAAATATTCTTCCTGTATGAGGCAAAAATGTTTAGCAATAATATGTAGCCATATTCTAATTAAGTGCAAAGTTAATTGTAATATTTTACTTGATCCCAGCTGTATGCACTTCCCAGCATGCAGCAGCAGCCTTAGTATTCTTACAACACACAAAATGAGGCATTTGCTTCACAAAGGACTTTGTTGGTAGCCAGAACAGAAAAATTCTCCATCGTCTGTGAATTTGCAGTTTTTCCATTAAACATTGCACATGTTTCATTGAAACATGGTATTCATAACAAAATGTCTCAGTTTTTTGCCTCCTTCTTGTCATGAGGGAGATGTCAGATCAAAAAATAAGAACAAATTAAGGCAAGGAAAAAATACTACTTTCTTTGGTCACTCATTTTTTTCAAAACACCAGAAGCAAACCTGCCATCCATAAAAGAAACCTGGTCATGTGCCTTTCTCAACTACTTCTCTGGAAAAGTGCAGATTTTTATGAAGCATGTTAAAACAGTACTCCAGAGTTGAGTGAGAAATCAAAATAGAGGATCATCTTCCAATTTATTTTTTATGAGACAATCATAGAAGAGTATTAAAAGCAATTTGAAAGGGAACTTGCAATTTTCCCTTTGTGGATTATTGTTACCTGAGAAATGATCTGAGCTAATGCCAAGATACGATTAATTTAAAATTGATGTTGTCATTGTCAAAATTAAACTCCAAATAAACCTGTTACCCTGAATAATCCCTAGGCATCAAAGAGTATAAAAATAGCCACCAAAGAAAAAAGACATATATATATATTTTGTGTACAATTTAAATCATAATCAGCAAGATATCTGACATGAAAATTTATTAATCCTGTTTAATATATATTGTTTAATAAATGCTGGCTGTATAGAAGCACCATTTTAAACGTAGGAAAGAAGTAAATAAATCTTAATTCTTATTACATCTTTATATTTTGACAATTGTTTATTTTGTGACTCATGTATTGAGGTTTCTTCTCTTCACGTTTATGATCACAGAATCACCAAGGCTGGAAAAAACCTTGAAGATCATCAAGTCCAGCCTATGACCAACACCACCTATATCATGACACTAAGTGCTATATCCAGCCTTTCCTTAAACACATCCAGGGACAGTGCCTCCACCACTTCCCTGAGAACTGCATTCCAGTGTCTAACAACCCTCTCTGTGAGGAAGTACTTCCTAATATCCAACATAAGCTTCCCCTGGTGCAGCTTCAGGCCATGCCCTCTTGTCTTGTTGCCAGTTCCTCGGAAAAAGAGCCCAGCTCCCACCTGACTGCAACCTCCCTTCAGGTAGTTGAAGACAGTGATAAGGTAGCCCCTGAGTCTCCTCTTTCCAGACTAAACAACCCCAGCTCCATCAGCCTCTCCCTATAAGACTTTCCCTCTAGTCCCTTCACCAGCCTTGTTGCTGTCCTCTGAACCTGCTCCAGCACCTCAATGCCCTTCTTGAAGTGAGAGGCCCAGAACTGTACACAGTGCTTGAGGTGAGGCTTCACCAGTGCTGTGTACAGGGGGCAATTACATCCCTACTCCTGCTGGCCACACTATTCCTGATATGATGATGCATTATGCATACCTGATCTCATCGTAACCTGTGTATCACAACATGCAATAGCAGCTACAAAATCTGTATAATGCCCTTGCTTAAAACTTTGCTATTTATTAGTTTCACATATATACACAGACTCAGTAATTCTTCTGGAGAGTTAAAGAAAAAACAGAATCAACTTCATTCCCTCATGTGTGCTTGCTTACATTATTAAAAGCAGTAAATCATGCTGAGAGGACCAAAAGTTACCATTTGAAATATACTCAGCAGGTAGAAATTCTTATTTAAAAGGCACCAGTGATACACAACTATTTCAGAATTACACTGTGATGCGAGATTCTCTATTTCTAATTCTTTATTCTAAGATGTAAGAGGTTTTCCCAATACCCTTCTCTGTAGCAAAATATACTCTTGTCTCCCAATGTAGGAAGCATTTTATTACCATCCAGTTTAAAGAAAAGCCATACTTTCACAGAATATTGGAAAACGTGGTTCAAATTTTCATCATCACTCACATTTTTCAATCCTGTCATTCTTTTTGCTCTGCTATGGACTCTGGTTTGTCTTTCTGGAGAGAGTATGATGGTCACAGACCTACTACTCCAACTAGATATTACCATAATAAAAGTACAGTAAGTTTATAGCTTGAAGTTAAACATATATGTATGCGTGTGGTTTTACTTATTGAGAACACTATTCAATGATATCTCCTGAAGAACTGAGGAAATGGAGAAAGACTATGCTCAACAATGCAGAATTTGTTTAATTTGAAACACTAATAAGGGATTTAGCCTCACATATTTGTGCTACACACTAAAAGCACACAACAGCTAACATTAATTTGTCTGATTATTAATATTTCTTCCGTTTTTTTAGGAAATATTTTTCATGAATAGAATTTTCAATAAAATATATCAAAGTGAGTGCTGATTACAACTTGGTTTTACATTTTTTGAAACAGATTATTGCTTATACCACTATAAATTCAGGGATTTAATTAGTTAAATCTGGGTCTGAAAATGCTGTTTTTTTACTTTTCCTGTCTATTCTTACTTGTAAATATGCATTCTTTTCTAAGAAACCTAAAATTCTAGTGTCAAGACCATGAAAATATATAAGCTTTATGTTCTGCATTTACATACATTTTTAGATTAAAAAACATGCACAGAATCCAAGATGGCACATTTGTATGAGAGTATCACTAATGTTACTATTTCTCTGAAATGTTTAAAAATCATAACTTTTTACTTGCATATGGGAATACATGATTTATTAAGTTTTACTGATCATGACAAAGCTAATAAGTTATCTTTTTAGTGGTCACATAACTAAGCAATTTTTAAAACAGCATTTAAAATCTAATAAGGCCTTAATCCTACTGCTTGTCAGTAACAACCAGATGTGATTTATCAAGCTTTTTACACTAATGCAAAGTCAGAGTTAAACTAAAATCTATCAAAAGTAAATTTATGGAGTGATAGACCCAGCTTTGGGTTTCTTAGCAATGTGGTCAAAACTAAACACTCCTGTCCAGAGGATACAAGGCTGTGACTTGAACGCAGCTGGAAAGGAAAAGACAAGCTAAGATAGAGCCCAAGTGTCGTGAACTGACGGTGTCATTGAGGCTGCCGGAGGGCTCCTCCTAACACCAGGGGGGCTGGATTTACACATTTCTGAAGCCCACTAGTAAGGACAGAGAAAATGGCAACTTGTGCTACCAGAGGGAGCAACCTCTCTGCCCTTGCTTCTCCACATCCCAGTCTCTGCTGGCTGCAGTGGGCCTTCCCCAGGTTCCTCTATGGGAAAAGCCACTTCTTGCAGTTTAATGCCCAGGTTTCTTCTCACCTGTGCCCAGGATGTATCCAGAGAGCAACTGAGCATCTTGTGTTCTTAGGAAGATGGAATAGTTTTCTTATAACTCCTTCTAGATAGATACAAAGCACAGAGTGAAAGCAAGCCAAAGGACCATATCATCTTCCTTTCGTGCTGCTACTTGTTCTCTTTCTACAAATCTTGTATGTTCATGTTACTTCATTTCGGTCTGTTAATTGAAAATCTGGTATGAAAATTTAAAGTTCTTCAATATGCATGTACAAGAGAAGTTTATTCAAGCTTAAAATGCTTGCAAGGTAAGCAATCTAATGCATAATGATGGAGAAAACTTAAAGGCACTTAAATGACTTGGAGGAAAGCAACTGACTCACTTGGGACCTCAGTAAATTTATTTTAAAAGCAGATAACCTATTCCCTGTTTGATCAGTGTGGTGAAGTGAAGGTTTTCTTTGCTTGTTTCTTTTTATTTGTGTGTGTGTGTGTGTGTGTATGTTAAAGAAAAATTCACATTGGGCTCCACAGCAAGAGTGGAGAGGAAGTTCTCAAGATTATATTTAGACGTTGAAGAACTTGCTCTGATATTTTGATGTCTATGTGTCGAGGTCCTGCTGGTACCTTGATAGTTTTCCCCTCAGATTGTTTTGGGTTTTTTTAACTCCTGTATACTTTTGCTTGTTCTCAAAGTCTAGATGTAGAAATGCTGCCTCAACTTTTTATTTTTAAATTATATCTCAGCAAAAAATATTAGCTAAAGAATAATTTTTTGGAATATTCAGCTGTCCCATTCTCAATCAGTCAATAACTAAAGAACAAAAAAAGGTATTAATGTAAAAAGGAAACTTCTAAAGTCATCATTTTTCATAATGACTTTTCAATGTTGTTTTTCAAACATCCATGACTGAATACTGTATTTGATAAATAACAAAACATTTCTTTTGGAGTAGTGATCACTTTAAGATAAATATGCTTGGATATGTTCAGAAAGCAACACCAATTAAACAGAAATAAAACTGAAAGATCAAGAGAGCTAGAGCTAAGTAAATCTGTCCACTTATGATTGCACAGTTAAGACAGTAAAGCAAATTTTCAAAGGATTTCCTATAGGAGTTTCGCGTCTGGTTATGGATTTTTAGGAATACAAATACCTCTGGCAAAATTATATCTAGCTGTATTTCCATGCCGATATCATGTTGATACTAAACGTTGTTTCTAAACAATTTATCTAAAAAATAAGCACTATAGTTGGTGAAGAGATTTGAAAAAAACCCAGCATGTAGATATAGAAACACAGGAAATACAGCTTGTGTTAATGCTGTGGTATTTCTAGAGACTACAATTTTCATAAGCTATATTTTGCTGACACAAGTGTAGTAGCCCTGTTGTGGGAAAACATACATTATCTATGAGACAGTAGAAATCATGTTGATAGACAAGGAGAAAATAAATTAGGTCTGTGGATGGTAAAATATGGTTTAGGAAAATTTAAAAAAAAAAAAAAAAAAAGGGAGAAAAAAGAAAAAGAGCAGTACAACACACTTAACTGGCTTACTGAAATGGCTTAGAACACATGGCTTAACTGAAATAACACAGAACCAGAAATACTTAAAGGTGGAGAGGTTGTTTTAAATTAAAAGGGCAGAAACAATCACATACAGAAAAAACCCCACCATCCTCTTGTAACTTAAATTACAAACATTGCACTTCCAGCTGTTTCTTACTTCTTCAGATATAAAATCCTGCCATACTTTTGAGAAATACAGAAAAACATTAGTTTTCTGCATACAAATACTTGTGTTTCAGATAATGCAAATTTTTACCTCTTGTTTTTACTAGCTGAAAAGTAAAATATTGTACTTTAATAGCATGTTGCTCTTACCTGTCTTGAAAAGCTAGCTTGTCACTTGCTCAAGAATACCTTGATCCAATGTCTATATGAAATCACCTAAGCTTAAATGAAACCCTGTGCTAGGGAAGAGACTTTCATTTCCATTACTTGTTATTTAAAAAAATCAACAAATATGTAGATGATGGATCCTTTTACAAGGTAGCCTAGAGTGACTAGTTCTTGTCACAATGTTGTCATAGTGACAGTGACATCAATACACTTCATGACAATCAGTAAAGCAATTTATCTGAAGAATACATCAGAGTCGATTCCCGAGTGCATTTTGTATTGATTTCCTTTTTGACTCTCATTAGATTATTTATTTTTTGCTCTATTTCTTAATTCAAATGTGACTGTACTAATTCTTCTGGTGCTAAGCAGCCTTGTAAAAAAGCCCTCAAAACCAACAGAAGCCAAACTGGAATAATTTTTAAAAAAATTTTTTACTCTCATTTTTTTTACACAAATTAAAATTTCAGTTATTTGTTAGCACAGCAGAGACACCTCCTATGTCAGATTCTGTACCTCTGCACTTATAATTCTTTTTTCAAATAAGATACAGTTCTTTGTAATGTAAAGTAGTACATACAGATATGCACATAGTAAAAGGAGCACAAAATATTCTACTAGAAAGAGGTTATATATTCTCAGTCTTAAGTATATTTTGTTAGAAAGTACTGTATGTCTACTGAAACCCCTCAGTTTCATGGTCATCCTTCACATCATTATCATCTCTCTCTTCAAACTACAATTTGTCACATTTCTAAAACTTTCCACATTTTCCCTCAGTGTCATACATGTCATACGTGTATTATACATGTCATACAATCAGGTGAAGTTCCTGAAACAGCAAGTGTGTATTCCCTAATTTTTGCCTGGGAACCCTTTCCCTAAAAGTAGGCAAAGGATGCAGTTCACCTCTTACCCATCTAATCTTTGTGCTATAAGAAATCTGCCAAGTCAACAATTTAGTAATAATTGTGGTGTTCTCTACTGATAACAGAAATATTTTTCAGACTACAGGTGAGAAACTGTAGTGTTGATTTCAAATGTTTCCTTCAAATGGTATGATATTAAAAAAAGGTTTTTTTGATGCTTACAGTCACGAACTACTGATAATAGCTTGAATCTTGAATTGTAATTATTCATAATTAGCCAAATATGCATAACCAAAGAGTTAAAAATCAATAAGGTTTTGAAATTTAGAATGTAAGCTGGCTTACAAAGGAGCAAGATTCATCAATAGCTACTCTCAAATGGTCAGCCACAGCCTGTTTCTCAGGAAGTCCCTAAATAAAGATACTCAGAAGGATTTGATTTGCAGTGCTTATATTACCACACTTTATTTTAAGATTATACTCAGCACAGAGGCTATTTTTTATTTCAAAATGCAATTACTGCACTACGTGATAAACAAGACTTAGGCTCTTCACTATCAGCAGCAGCTAATGGAAGGCCTGACTGCCTCAGGCATAACTATCCTTAAATTATTATATTATAGACTTTGAAAAGTTTGACCAGAACTGTATTATGCAGCATGAGCAATAGATGAAAGCATCTTTTATCCAGTGAGTAGGTACTTGGCACAAAGTTAGAAACATTTATGTCATAGTATACATACACTTTAAGTAGAAAAAAAGCCTTACTGATTTAACCATGCAAATTGGGAAGAATTACTCTAGCTTACGGTACATTAACAACTCAAAACAAAGAAAGCATGTTTTATTTCCTTCCAAAGTAAACTTAAAGGAAAAAATATTATTTAATAGATTTTAAATGCCTAAGTTGCAAAATATTGTTAATAGTTTTGTAAATATTGGGCTATTTTAGTAGTGATTTTTAAAGTTGTTCTTCATAACTGATATCTTTATTAGAGGATTACTCATCCAAAAGGTCAACAGAGAGACATCTACCAGCTGCTCCTCTTAATCATCTGATATTGAATTCTTGTTGATATTCCTATATAAGGTGTTGTTTCTTTACAGAACAATACAAGACAGTTTTTCAGTACTGACCTGAAGTCATTCCGTGACTGACTACTATAAAAATCAAATGAGCTTATTTTAAACACCATGGTGATATTTGAAACATTTTTTCTCTAAAGTAATGCAAACAATTGTCAAAAGAGATGGAAGCTTAAAAAATACAAAAAACCCGAAATCATAAGTTCCTTGAATTTTCACTGTTACCTTATTATTTAAATCTTAAGCATATCTTCCTCACCAAAACCACCTACTTTCTATGCAACAAGTACATCTAAATAGATTTGTTCAGAAGGAATTATATTAGCGAATACATAAGGAAAAGTTATTTCAACAGTACCCAGAAACAGCAGACATTGAGCCTCAGATGCTGAGTTAGACCAAGGCAGAAAAACCCTGTCACCACTTTATACAGCAATGTTACAATTTACCATAGCATCCAGGCTAGTTAAATGGGGTGTTTAAGCAAGAAAATCCATCAACTTAGGAAAATATGTGGCATCTTTTATTGAACTAACATCACATATGCTCATTTTCATCAGAGGGTATATTTCAGCTCTTTCTGTCTGTATTAGTTTGGGTGTCCATATTGTAAATGAAGATCACAGTCAGGTTTTCATATAAAAGCAAGTGTAATGTAAGCTGATACTGTGAATCCATAGACTGAATATAACATTTTTCTTTTTTCTAAACTACTTTGCACTGAAATTACGAACCCACTGTGGTAAACTTTGGGCAGTATACTGAGGAGGAGAAGCTATCTGCTTGGATTTGATAACATCTGTTGGAGGCCAGGTTTTTTATTTTTAAAACATGAAACTGCTCTTGTCTTCCTGCTCACTGCAAAACTTTTCCATAAAGAAAGAAATTGCTTACTGTACTAGGGTTTAATTCAACAGTCAGGGCATATACAGAACAGCCAGAATTAATGTATTTTAGAGAAACACCTTACTAACTGATGGCAAAATTGTTCACATATGGCAGGCTGCATTAAAATTGTTGATAAGGGTGCTGAACAATGTCTCTTAGCAGTTGCTCCAGATACCATACAGTGCAAACATATCTTCTTTAGACTTCACAGTTAATGCACTACTACTTTTATATATTATGTGTACAGCCCGTTTTAAACTGTTCCTTGCAGTGAATTTCTGTCCATAACACTGTATGATAAATATTGCTGACTTACACGTAGCTTTTAACTTAGTTACTTCTCCCCACAAAACACATTGTATCTTCCTCAATCTCAGTGGAGGAGGGAAGATATAGAGATGTTTTTAAATCCCTGTTACCTTCTAGAAATCTCTGCCACCAACCACTTAACTTGTAACCGTCTTCTTTCCTAAATATTTAGTTTTGTACGTGATAATAGGGAATTCTCTAGTCATATGGGAGACTGGAGTTATAACTACATGGGATATGAATAGCAGATACAAAAACTTGTAGGGAAGGCAATGAGTCCATGGATTCCTTACACCAAGATACACTCAGCTGCTCCTAAAAACTGTAGGTTTAAAGCAGGTCTCTTAAAGTGTTCCAGGTCTATTAAAATGACTACATGCTCTTATGTATCCACTGAAGTATTTCATTACTGACATTGCTGCTTAGTAACAGGATTAGCAGACTCCTTTCAGTGTTTGGGTTTAATTTAGTGCCCATATCTGAAGTCAGTAATTTATTCTAAACCAACATTTTTTTTAGTTGTACTTCCATTTGAATGATAGTCTGGACATTATATGACTAAGCTTCTCAGGTTTTTGTTGCTGGGATGCAACAAAATGTCATTGAGAAACACTTCTATTCCTTGCCATCCTGGTGCATTTGGAGTGTTTTTTGTGCTATACTGTCTTTAAAGCTCACTATCTCTACCCTTTTTTAGACCAAATTAAAGATTTGAGTAACTAATATTCAAGCTACATGAAAACAGACAGTTCCTTAACTGTGATGGTACTCTCAGCTTGGTTGTCTCCCTTCACGGATTGATGGATGCACTGCCAAAATCTCTCCATGTAAGGTCACATGAGTGTTCAGGACAGGTATCTCAGCTGTAAAGATCATCCTGACAACAGTTCATCCTGACAAAACATGCTGTGTGAAGGGAGCTTGAGAAATTAGGAGACATAACTGACAGGCAGCATAAGACAAGATGCCACCCTGAAGCACCACCTTCTACACAGAGGACTGAAAGTCAGCAGCCTTTTGTTCAGTCTCATCTGCAAGCATTCTGACTAGTCTTTTCCTATGGAAAACTTGTATGCAGCATACTTGAGAAAATCTGTGCTGTTTCCCTACCGTTTTGTTAAAACTTGAAGTATTAATACATATACAAATCACACTGGTGACTGCTTTTCCTGCTGTAAGCACTGATTCTAACATATTGCTCTATCCTTTTAATTATACTCTAGAGTGTCACACATGACAGCTTCACCACCAGCTCCAGCCTTAATCATACTCACTGCAATGCACGTGCATACTTTTGTTGCATATATCCATTTTAGTGTTTTATGTTGCTTACTTCCTGCTGCCAAAAATCCCCAACCTGAGCAGCAAGGCAAGGTCGAAAAAATAGTTTCTTACTCAGAGAGTATAGCAGACTTGTTACACATGAAAATTGAAAGTTTATTCCTATGGAAGTAGTGATATCACTTTACAACAGCTCAGGACAATACCAACTTGAAGAAAGACGACTCTGATAGCAAGGGCAATACCAATAAAATAATGTTTGTCAAATACTTCTCAATCCAGTTTATAACTTCTGTCCTCTTGTCTTTATGGATGAGGTGATTTATTTAGTCTGACTCTTCATTTTGAAATGCTAAGAATTTAAAAAAAAAAAAAAAAAAAAAAAAAGTGGATATAGACAAAGTAAAGATATCTCAATTCAGCTTAAAAAAGGACAGAGGTGAAGTCTGTAAAAAGGACCCCTCTCTACTGGGAAAGCCTTCTCACTCTAGAGTAATGGGTTTCTCTTCGATGATAATTTCTCATCTCAATACCTGTAGTTATGCAGCTTGATTGCAGCTACTATGGAAATGTAGATTTCTCATTTTTGTATAAAAGCCTGGCTTACATGCCTGCTATGACCTTCCTTAGTTCTACAAACAAAACTTTCCAATTAAAAAAGAATAATCCAAAAGTTACTGTTTAGCAATACTATTCCTTTTGCTTAAATTTATCAAGATACAACTATCTCCAAAATGATATTTCCTCTCCATCCTAGACCATTTACTGAAATAGAATATATTTTGAGGTATTTGCACAAGAGGAAATGAAATATTTTCCTTTTTTTTTTCATCTGCAATCCAAAACCAACTTTATTTTTAAATTAAATTTGTGTTTCTGCAGAAAAATGCAGAACAGTGACAAGAATTTAAGTATCGTCCAATGGCTTGGTTAATGGAATAGAAAAATCTCTTTTAGAAAATCTGCAGACAACATCATGCTAAGAGAGGTTTAAGACTTGATGTAGAATATTCTAAGGCTTAAAAATAAAATTTTATATATATATATATATATATTTGAAAAAGCTGTCTAAAAGAATGTAATCCACCCAAGTCAACTCCAAATGCAAACACTTCTTTTCCGACACAGTTTATGGAACAATTGATAAGGTAATTCTGCATATTTTCAACAGCTGTGGTATTGAGTAGGTAAGTGAGGGTTTGAACTAAACAGGAAAGTAATTTCTAAAACATCATTATGAAATGGTCTGGAAGAAGACCTACAAGATACACTCTAAGGTAAGCATGCTCACCTTTGTTTATTATCTTCTAATTCTGACCTATATAAAGTTTGCCCTCTTTCAAATGCTCAGCATTAAGCACCATGGAAGTGAATTTACTTCTTTTTCTTTCTTTTTAAGCTCACCTCTATCTGGGCAATGGGAGAAGCATGTTATCCCAAGCTGATATGAATACTGGGTTTCTCCACAGTCTTTTGCTCCTCTAAAAAGCAGATCTTTAGCCAGAATGTTCTTATGAAGGCAGATTTAGCTCAACTAAGCAGCCATCCATTCAGAAAAAGTTCATCTGGGGCACAGCTAACTTCATTCAGCAAAATCTATTGTGACCTTTAATAGCATATTAACACCTCTGATTAGAGTTGATGACCATTTCCTGGATACACTTCTGAGACACAGTGCTAGCAATGAGTAATTTCTAACCTTTACCCACTGAATTAACACCTCTAATTGTAAATGAGAGAGCAGTTAAACCAAAATTCTTCCTAATGAAGTAGCATATGGGACTATTATTTGGCTGGTTTGCTATAGAATATCAATTCTCTCCGTGACTGGGAAAGAATTTTTTTTCATGAGGCTTTCCTAATTTATATCCCATAGAATTTACTACGACTGTATGTGCTTTACACAACCATAGTTGGAAAGCTCATATCTATGTTGTATCTTGAAAGAATGATAATACATCATTCTTAAATTTGTTGCTATTTACCATACATCTTTGTGTGCCTTGTGATGCAAAGTCAGAGTCTGTAACTGAGCCACAGCAGGCCATAGTCTTGTCAAATCTCATCAACTTAGGCTAGGAAATTTACATATGGCAGAGCTGGGAGACATTACTATTTCACTGACATAATTTTCTGCTTTCTGGCAAGAATTCTGAACCATTCTTTCATGAATTTATTTTTTTTTAAGCTACTCTGAAAGTATTTATCTTTCTGAGCTTAAGTACTCAGAGTAATTCAGAAAATATGTAAATTATGATCCCTCTGACACAGGATTACTGCTGACTTACTCAAAGCAAAAATGGCACATCTGTGAGCATTGTCTGTGAAAGTCTTGTGTATTTCTGATACCATGATATTGCAGTTCTGTAAAACTGTCTAGGAATGCACACTTAGTGGAACTGGAAAAAAAATAATTAGTTTCAAGACCAGATGGAAAAGGCATTGCAATATTTTTCATTTCCCTTTTAAATGGAAATGTTTATAATCTTCCCTAGAAATGCAAATAGTCTTTTGGTTGTCGTCTCTCTTTTTTTTCTGCTATGAGTCACTAAGGGGTGGCCAGTACAGGACAGGTTGAATGCTGTTAGTCTTGTTTTCCAGAAACCCTTCCTAGGCTTCCGCAGCTTCTGTTAGCTTTTTCCCCAGCTCCTGATAAAACCTCTAGGCAAATCCATTTTCCTATGAAGGAATTATAAATGCTACTACGTTCAGTTAAAAGGAAACACTTTCTTACAAATTTAAGTTAGAGCAATAAACTTGTAATTTGTTTAAAGGAAAATACAAAGGTATTAATATTAGTAGAATTCTTCTTAAGACTAAAAGTAGAAAGCATTTTTTGAGTTTCAGTAGTAGCTGTGTTCTGTTGAGAAAAACTGAACCAGAAAAAAATAATTAGTTCTAATATACATATTAATTAAAATTATCAATACCTGTTGCTTTAGAAAAAATAAGAGTGAGGTGAACTTCTAAAAGGATGTACTTGCCCTTACTTTCCCCTTGTAGCTGTTAGGCTTGCTCTAGCCTATCTGCAGCTCAGGCATATTCTGACCCATGTACTAGTATGCTCAGCATACTAGAATGAACACAGCAGTAGCTAGTAGCTAATCTAGCTGACATAATAGGAAGCTTGCTACTTTAAGCACACAGCAAAACATTGCTGCCCTTTTTTTCATTTCTTCCTAGATTGCAAATATTTGGTGAAGGTATCAAATTTATATGTATTTTAGAATCACTGTTTAGGTAACCAGTTTACTACTTGTACTCTTAGTGTTGATCTGCTAATGAGATGAGGCACTTTGTCCAGCTCTATTAATTTCTACTAAATTCTACTAAATTTCCTTATACTGAAATTCCCAAGTAAGACAAACAAAATTAGCAATGCCAGCTCTATATTTCCATTATGGGAACTGAATCACCTAGAGGCTCAAAACAGAACTGTGTCCTTGGTTATTTTTTGTGGCATATTGGAATATAAAGCTGAAATTAGTAATATTCTGATATCCTTCAAAAATATAAAAACAGATCTAAAAAACCTCAAAACCAATACCTTCTGTATATTCTATTGAACAAATACTACATTCAAAGCAGTGTAATTGTGTTAACACTAGAAGACATCCCTTAGAAGTGTAGAAAGTAGAAAAAAGGGAGATGAGTGGAAAACAAAAGCTTACAATACTTAATAGATGTCATAATGTTTTATACACACTCAGAAATCACAGCAAGAAACCACATATAAAAACCTAAACACACCAAAGGTTTTCTCAAGTAAGACTTGAAATGCTACAGTCTAGCTACATAATCAAATATTTTTAAAAACCACTATTTTGTAGAATATGAATACCCTTAAAGAAATTCACATGAAGAATAAACTTACCTACATAAACAAGGCTTTAAAGTCAGAGACCATGAAGTTAAATGGCTTCAATTTTGAGTACACAAAAATCTGCAGCTGTTACTGACTACTGGTTTTTGTTCGCGTTAATTGTGGTGCATACATATATGTGCTATATATTGTACAATCAATTGAATAATCAACTCAGTGGTATCTTAGTTTAGATAAAGACCCTTGGAGTCAGATCAGTTATTATGTCTGTAGACTCTAAGCATCTATGTTACTTCGTATATTTATTAATGACTTACCCACAGTTTCAAAGAGAACGAAACACAAAGCCTTTGCTTCTTACAGTCCAGAGTGGGTCTTACAACCAGATCACCTTGCTTTTTCTTTAGTAAATGAAGTACAGATGTATTAAAATTCATCCTATAGAAGCTATTTCTTTCACTTCAAAATGTGTTGTTCATCTAAATAAATAATAAAAAGGAGGTAACTGCATTATTTAAGCCAGTTATTCTGAATATCATCATAAAGCAAACATTTTCACCCCTTTTATTCACAAGATGTAATATCTGAGAGCGTATTAAAATGACACAGGAAACAAAACAGGCCTGGCTTATGCTCCCTTCTTATCCTCTTTTCCTCAACATCAGCAAAATTTACAAATGTTTTCTGTCAGCTTTTTCCCCTCATCACTGTTCTCCACTGACATCACACACTTTGTTTTCATCAGTCTCTCTGCCCTTCTCTGACTGTAGTAACTAGATTTCTCCAGCTACAACATCCTCTTAAAGACGTGTCCAAAATACTTATTATATTTGTTTGCCTGCATTCCTGAAGCACTGACAGTGTGCTGGTTTGAAGCCCAGATCACCCACTGAATATTTCCCAGAAACTTTCTCAGCTTTCTATCATCAATACCATTTCTGGTCTTAAGAAGTTGAAGGTGATTCCTGTTATATTTGAAAAGGATGTGAAACCAATGCTTAACTGCAGTTACTCAGACTCCAAACCTTTAAGAGAAAATAGAGCAAAGAGTTCCTGCCATCTTTCTGCCTCCAGTGAGTTTATTCAATGAGCTGCTTCTATGTATAGACTCAGCAGGGCTTTGCATTGTTAATCTGGTTGAAGTGTTAAAAGCTGTTGAGCAGCTATAGAGACAAAACTGGGGGGATTGAAGCCTTCCTTTGTGCTCCATCAGTGTAATGCCACTTGCATGCTGAATGCTTCTAATTACATCCCCACCTCCCAATGCTGTCCATAGCAAATATCTTTATTTTCAAAAAGTTTGCTCCAAAAAAAGCACTGATAAAATACAGAGGGGTATTACAGAACTGAAAAAAACCCCTTAACTGGATTCTGCACCAGACTTGAGAAGTATGACATTAACTTCGAAGTAGAATCAATTTATATCCTAGAAGTGTTCAGATAATTTGTTAATAGAGGAAGAAAACTTAAAAACATCTGCAAGCAAAGAATGTAGCTGAGGATCTTTTATTAAAATTGTTTGCCCTATTAAATATATCTCATGAGCCTACAGCTCAGTCCACAGCTTATTGTTACCCTGTTGCCTGACCTGTACTACGCATGGATTTTATCATTGTAACAGGTTAACAGAAACACTTTTTATCCCAGTTTTCTAAGAAAGTGAACTTTGCGTTGTGATGCATAAATATACTTAGATCTCCTTTACTCCCGCATGAATACTTGGGTTGATTTCCACTAATTTTTCAAAGAACTGCAAACCACAGTAATATTATATTCTTAAAAGTTTTGTGAAATACAAATCTTTGGTTAGTAGAAAAACTCACTAACGCCTCCTGCTGAGCTCAATTCTCACTAGAAAACAGAAAGACAAAAATGAAAATTCCATGCACGGGGTGGGGGAAAAACAGAGACAGACACCCTTTAATGACAGTTTTCACTATACTAAGTGTGAGAGAATTCAACCAGGAGACAGGTTTTTATGAAACCATGCTTAATTCGTTTTGCTGCCAGCAGAATGCCTGTTGATGTCTCTGTGCTATGTCACCCAGCACTGAAAAATGCTTCTGTCACAGTGAAGGGCACTTTAGCATGTCTCAGGCTTTCTGACAAATATTGTTCTCATAATGCAAATACTTCATCCTTCTTATTCAGCTCTTTGAAATCAAATTTCAGAGTCAGAAACACTTCAGAGGAGGGGAAAATCTAAATGCAAGAACTTTGGTGAATGGAAAGAGGGAGATTTCAAAGAAGGGTAAAGCAAAGAAATCCAGTGGCTCGTAAACTGTAATACAGAATTATTGTCTTCAGTTTAGAAAGCTTAAGGGGAAGAAAAATGTTTGGTACTTCTTTAAGGCTACTAGAAATAAATATAGTAAGTAAACCTTTTTATTTTACTAATGAAATAGAGTGCTCCATTTAGTCATAAAACCATCAATGTTGCTATTTCTGGCAGAGATGTTCTTTCTTGTATACTTGTTGGATCTGACCTTATAATCTAAGCCAAATTATGTAAAACAAATGATCTAGAGAAGTTCAGAAATTCAGTTAAGACAGACTATACAATAAAGTAAGGTAATATTCTGCTTTTGTAACAGTTTCAAATTACCTCTGTAGTCCAAAAAATAACCCTGGACTTGTAAACAATGTGTTGTCTCTGTCTAATGCATTCCAACACTTTCATAGAATCATAGAACTATTCAGATTGGAAAAGACCTTTCAGATCACCAAGTCCAACCATCATCCCTACTCTACAAAGTTCTCCCCTAAACCATATTCACCAACACCACATCCAAACAACCCTTAAACACATCCAGGGATGGTGACTCAACCACCTCCCTGGGCAGCCTATTCCAGTGTCTAACCACTCTTTCTGTGAAAAATTGTTTCTTAATGTCCAGTCTAAACCTACCCTGTTGCAGCTTGAAGCCATTCCCTCTTGTTCTGTCACTAATTACCTGTGAAAAGAGACCAGCACCAACCTCTCTACAATGACCTTTCAGGTATTCAATATGCCTTTACTACAGTTTGGTTAGATTCTAATTTCCTAAAAATATATTTTCAGAAGTAATTTAAACGTGGACTAAGAAATATTTCAATGCTGTTTCATTTAGGCTAATTCCTAATTCTCTAATACCAGGTTTTTTTGGGTTCTTTTTTCCAAATGTCTTCAACTGACTTAGTCTTCATGTCTATCAATATGCTCCAAGTAGAATTTGGATTAAATTTTAATCTCATTAAATTTGCCATAGAAGTGATTCAAAGGCATACCATAACTTTCACGCTGAAATTCTATTTCTGTGTCTGTCTTGTTTTCCTCCTGTTTTCATGATCAGCCTCTTGTTTATCTGACTACATGTGATTCATGGTATTATAAATATTTTTTAGTGCTTTAGAGTTTATGAAGCAGTTGCCTGCGCAAATGTCTGAACATATTGCTGTACAAATCCAATATGAGTTTCAGACTTTTAACAATATGGTACAGGGTTCTTCAGCAGATCTTTTTAAAATGAATAGTTTTCTGTTTAGGGTATTATGCAACTGATATAAATTACTTATACGCAGTGCTGAAATGCAAAAGCAATCTGCAGCTATGAGTCTAGCAGCATGTAATTAGTCCTACTTACACTGAATATATCTATTCATACTGGTTCAGGTAATGAAAGAGGAGGAAAAGCAATGGAAAGAAGAAAGCAAAAGGTCAAGAAAGCTAACTGAGCTACAAAAATGAAGGAGAAGCAAAGAAGCAGAAAAAGGGATGGAAAGGGGGAAAAGAGAAGCAAGGGAAATAGAATTTTGTATAACATTTTATATATGTCTGTACATACATATGCACATTTATTAGCAAACCTAAAGTACCTGTCTGAAATAAGACTTCAGAATTTCACAGATTCATTTGAGTATATTTTGGTCCAACAGTTTTCAATCGGTGCACAGCCTGACCCTCTCAAGACATCACTAATTTGAAGCATATTTTTGTTGGCTGGGATATAATCGACTAGCAATGTTAGGCTAATGCTTGGCACGTTAAGCTCAGCTTCAGTTTTTCAAGTGCATGTGGACTTAATTTTTCCTTTACTCAAAATGGATACATCTATAACATTGGTTATTTGTAAACAACATTTATTCTAGTTTATCCAGTATCAGTGGAGGAACAACCATAGGCAGAGTACCTACAATGTGCATTTCTAGAAAGAGCATAGTAAATATATTAATAATTATGTCTAGTATGTCCAGGTAGGATTTGAAGAAATAGGTAGAATGCATTGTGTTTTCTCACTTAGCAGACAGAAAAAGCATAGCACGTCAGACTGGAGCTAGAGATAGCAGTGAGAGACTGAAGTAACCTTGGGAAAGTCAAAGCTACACTGCACACAACTTCAAGCACATGGTTACCAAAAAAAGCAGGTACAGGACTTGTCAGGGATTTTGACAGGATACTTTAGGAAAAGCTTACAGGAGGGTGAGCTCTAATGTTATTTCTAGTAACTCCTTTATAGAGAAAAGGGGACAACAGAAGAAAAACATAGAATACAACGAGATAAAATTCTAATAGATACAGGAAATCTGAGAAAACAATAATGATTAACAAAAAATCACTGCATATATATTATGGATAACTAAAAGGCAAACTGAGGAAAAAGGGCATTAACAGGAGAAACAAAAATACTAGGATCACATAAAAAAGAGGATAATTGATTTGTAAGAGCGAAATATATTTACTGATCATGGGATCACCTGATGCCATGTCCAATTTAGGACAGGTCTTGAGCTGTATGTCCAAATTTCATACACAGTTTTCTCTGTCTTTAGAGAATCAAACTCCTATCTACTTCCTTGCATCAAGGGAATTTTCTGTATATATAACATTGTATGTGGTGCCATCGTGGTCTTCTGTTAAGCCAGATGAAATGAAACCTACAAGAATATAGAGCCATGCAAAACCTTAAATCCTAACCAAGGAGGGTAAGTTGCTTGACTTTCAAAACTCTTCAGATTACATGCACTTTATTATGTTATCCCTGCTTTCCAGCCATAAATTCTGACACTGTAATGTTTTGGGTTTCTTTACAATTTATATAGCTGACTCCATTATTTCACTTCTTCAGCCTACCTGGTATTACAAGAAAAACCTGTGATCTGGAATACCATTAATTATGCTTCATTGTGATTTAAAGGCTTTATGTGATGAAGAGCCTATTACGAAATGCAAAATTAATTTTTCTGAAAAATGTCTGTGATAGACAAAGATTTTTTAAAAAGGAATACATTAAAGGAGAAGATGTGATACATTTTGACAGCAGTGTAAGTTTTAGAGGGAATTGTGTTTGTTGTTTATAGCAATCTTAAGCCTTGCAGACCTTTTAACACAGTAAGCACCCATCCAATAAATTTCCCATTAGCGAGAACATGCTGAGTATTATTTGTTTGAGAAGATATTCACTGGCAGCATTAAAAGCAGACCAATGTTGGCACCAGGTAGTGGTGTGCTTCTTTGAAATTTCTGCTTGGGCATCTTCCTCCTCACTAACCACCAGCACTGCTCTCCTTCCCCAGCACAGCATTTCACCTCCAGTATAGCACGTTTCCCTCACTCATTCTCTGCTCAAGTGTTGTATCAGTTTTTTCATATATTAATTGCAGAGGTGAATCTATTGTCCGTCTAATGGCTCCTTGGCTGGGTTTGGAGCAGGGGGAGCTTCTCAGCTTCTTACAGGAGCCACTCCTGTGGCCCTTCCCCTGCTACCAAAAAACCCATCAAACCAAACCAGAACAGTTGAGGAAAGAAGTCTTGGTCTGGTTTTGTTTGTTTGGTTGTTTTTTTAATATTTCTGAAGGAATAAATGTAGTACTTACGAGAACAAAGGTGTAAGAACATCTGCTACAAAAAAAGCTCAGCACCAATGTCCCATAGAAAAGCCTTTTTGCTTATCTGGATTTGATTGTGATGTTATGTTTTGTTGTTGTGGCATTGTTTTCTTTTTCCAAAGCTACACATTGTTCTAATCAATGTTTACTTTTCTTCTGAAGCACACACACACAGTGAGAACATGTAGTAGATAAGCATAATTGCCATTACAAGACATGAGTACTTGACATATAATGACTCCTTACTGATGTTACTGCCAAATTATTTGTGCAGGAATTAACGATGAATTGGAAGCTATGAAAGTTAAGCACCTCACTTTTAATGATTTACATTGCCTGTCAAACAGAGAAATAAACCACAGGCATCTCAACTTGCAAAAAGTAAAGGAATGCACACCCTCCCTCCCATTTCTGTCAATGTACCAGCATCCAGGAATATACCACTGGTAAGCTTCACTGGAACAGTGTGGGGACTGACTCCAAAGGGGAAAATGAACAGTTATGCACAGGAGTAGGTACCATGTAATTAATTAATTCAATACACAACTATAAAAAGAAGCATGAAACATAATTCTCCAGCATAGTTCATTGGACAAAATAAGCATGAATGTTGGAAACCACTTTCCTGACTTCATCTTGGTGTTAAATTTCCAGCTGATTTGGTATGCAATACCAAAGAAATTTTTGTTGCAAGAAATTAGATGCAAGATATTAGAAAGGCAGAAACAAAACTAAGTGTAAATAGAAACAATAACAGAAGGGCTATCTAACATTCAGATATATTTTAAAACTTTCTTATCAATTTTATAAATGTCAAATGTTTTCTTTCACCATCAAGTTCACTCACCAAAAAATGTCTTTCCAGTGTCATGTTAGGAAAGATAAAAATCACAAAGGAAATTTAGACCTGCAATACCCTTGTACATCATCACTAACTGAGACCAGTGGAGAGCCAGCCTTATTCACCTAGTTTCATTCAGATGACTCAAACATGACTCACACCTCTGAGATGTAGAATATATTTGGTTGTAAATATTTGATAATGGTAATAAACATTCTTTTTCCTTCCACTGGTGTTTGTAAAAGAACAAATCCTAACCTGTATCATTACAACTATATCAAAAAGAGTTTCAATACGTATTTTGTATACACAGGGCTAGAGGTTAAAGACATTATCAAGAAATAATCTTGAATTCTGCGTTGTACTTAGAGATTTTAAACCCATATCACTGCAACTTTTCCATACTCCAAATGATCAGGGAAGCCTGTAAGATGAATTAGACATACCCAGCTTTGGCCAAAAGGCAATATGCATACATCTGTTTAGAGATTATATTTATTTATTCTGGTTTTCTTTATTTCAAAGTTTGTTCCCTGAACTTTCTTACTGCTAAATCTGATTAGTAGCCACACAGTTGTGTGGATGGCATTTTTTATTTCTCAAGTTAATGGATTGTTTATTTATAGATTTTAGTTCCCATGTTCTTCAGTATTTTACTTCCACATCCTGAAGAGATGTTAGTCTAGCACCCTTGCTTGAAGAAACCAAGAGCTGTGAATTATATGTTCCAATACACCAGCTCCACACACAAAGTCCTTCCCACCTGCAACAGCGTGCTCAATATTACCATCTGTATCTGAATCCTGGCAGCTTGCTCTCTTTGGTTAAAAAGTACAACATAGATGTTTCTCAGTCATGGCTGCTTTATGATCTTAATTGCATCAGTAGTCATCCAAGATTAAAAAATTAATATCTAAAACTATTATTGAAGACATACTAACAAAAAACCTGGAGAACTTCCCAAAGAATAGTTTTATCTTAATTCACACATTTTAATTTGAGGCTTCAATGCCAAAAGATATTAGAGGCACTGAGCCACATACTTTATTTTCTCCTTATCATTAGGCTTACTCTGAATATTCATAGTTCTCAACAAGCTGAGATTAATCCATACTGTAAAATCCTGCATCACTGATCTCCCCCTGAAGTGAATGAAAACAGAACATCTTGCACTTCTCAGAATGTAGTTTTCTGGCCCTTAAATTTAATAGTAAAAAAAAATTAAAAATGTTAAAGACTATAGTTCTGCCAGGCAAAAAAATATTTTTGGCTTTAAAAAATTACACTTCTGTGAAGGCTATGCAATAAATCCTGAATAAGTTTTTTTAAACATTGAAACAGCATCATCTATGGCAGGTATTTTTTGTATAGGCTTAGCTCCAAGTAAAAAAACTGTAACACTGCAGGGTAGACTTAAAAATTCTAACAAAACCTGACAGTATTTACATTCTGCCAGTTCCCTGAAAATGGTCCCATGTGGGACTATAATACAATTGTGTCTATGAATTAAAAGAATAACCACTAAAGGAACAATAGAAAAATCAGATGCAATGAGAAAGGATATAGTGCAAATCTCTCCTGACTGAAGTAATATTACTTGTATATATTTGAAAAAGTAGTCAGCGTGCAGCTGTTTGAAATTTTTCACTATTTTCAGAGGAAGTTTTGTATGCTTTTCCTCTAACATCTAATAACCTTAGGAAGCTGAGAAGCTGCTGACCTGATCACTAAAATCTTTGTGCTGAATTCTCCAGAAGCATCTAGCACTGCAGTTCATAGGTGTCCCAGTAGATGAAAGACAGAAGAGTTGCAGAAGGTAGCACAGACAGTGTGAGGGATCAGTAAGGATTACAATTAAAATTGATAAATGTAAGAAAGTGTAAGTTTATATCAGGAATAAAGCTCTGTATTTTGTCTCATTCGGATTACTTGCCTAAAGCCCTAGATAGATAAAAGCCTGCTGCACACCCTTTATGGTGAGACTACTGCCAATATTAACATGAAGTAGATTGGAGATTCTGTATTAAAAATTAAAAATTATTAAAAATGTTACTTGTGCCTGAGATACAAGAGAAAGCAACCCCCCCTCTCAAAAAAAAAAACAACCCACAACAACAACAACAAAACCCCACAAAACAAACAAAAAAACCCATAGAGGTACAAGGTTCTTCCTTTGTGCAAATTGAGGTAAGAAGCAATACATGTATTAAGAACATATTATTATAGAACTTTGGCATCTATGAACTTGTATTTCTAGAACACTGGTTGCTAAGCTGGAACCCTAAACCTCCTAAACACTGGGCATCTAGACTGTGAATAAGTGATATCCCTCTGGAGTTTATAGATAACCAGTAAGAAAGACTCAAAAAATTGCAGATGAAAACCAAATCGTCTTTGGGATGTGCTCTATTCAGATGCAAAAAAGATATTCTTGTCTTTCAGGATGCATCTACATCTATGGAAGAGAGATTAGTTGTTTTTTTCTCTTGAAAACCCAACCAGAGAAAGCAGTTATCTCAACCAGGCTATATATAAATCAAGTTAAGAAGGAGGTGACATAAATCCAAGCCCTTCTCAGGCAAGGACAACAGTGCCCACCTGTTGTAGATAAGTTTTTTATTACAACAGGAGACATATCCTCTCTTTTCCTCCTGCTGAATCTTTGCCATCATTTTGGGAAGAACAGACAGATACATTAATCTGAAAATACACAGCCAAGATCTCTGAAAGAAAACCCCAAACATATGTCGTATAGATGTTTCACTCTAAACTTTTTGATCAGAGGAAGCATCTCTGAGAGATGCAACTCCTAAGAAAAAAGTAGTGGGTTTTAGTATTCTTTTAAAATGTCATTTGAAAAAGTTTCCAAAAAATAAATTGCTTAATTTTAATTGTATTTTGTCCTCTGAAGAAAGAGCTGTTTAAAGGTGTGATCTTTCAAACCTTTACTGAAAAGAGTTTTCTGTTTTAACTGAAAAGAGTAGCACAGATGATGAAATCAGGGGAAAACAGAACCTTTAGTTTCAGAAAAGGGAAGGAAAAATTATTTAGTCAGAAGAGGCATCCATGTTGATAAATAGGTAGATACATCTTGAAATTAATAGTCAGTTGCAATGAAGAGTATTACAGCCAGAAATTCCAAAAAATATTTCAGAGAACTGCTAATTACTTGAAAGCATTAACTAATTAACTTTAGGCAACAGATAAGCCAAACTATTGATAAATTTGAAAAAATAAATAAAATGCATCAGGTTTTTTAATACATGGACTCCTGCTCTTCCCTTCTAAAAAACAAATACTGAGTAACTTGAATTTGATTCAAGTTTTTATGACAGAGAAGGTTCTTTTGTCTCTGGAAAGAGCATTACCCGTACACTAATGAGAACAGTAAATGCTAAGTGCTTGGGACTGAATCCCCTGCAGCATAAAGTCATTATAGGAAGCATCTCCTTGAGGGAGCAGAATTACAACAGAATTAGATAAATACTTCAACAGCAATACTGCTGAAAAATTTTTAATTGAATGACAGTGAAGGTGGACTGACTACAGCAGACAACAATTTGTTTTGGTTGGTGGTTTACAGCCTATTGAGAAAATTTTGAAATTTAATTAAGAGATGAAAGCCTTTGGAAGAGCAGTCTTCTAACGACTTTAAAAGAAAAAATGAGCTTTATTGCCAATAAAGTAAGTCAGTTTAAAGAAAAAGAAAAAAAAAAAAAAGAACACAGTTCCATTCTCCCATGGCTAACGACTAAAAATATAATCCTTGTCTCCTTCCTTGAGAGTAAAGAAACATTTATCAGTTGTTCTAGCATCTTTAACTTACTATATTATGTGTTATATTTTTGGTTGTATCACAAGCAAGATGGTAAATTGGACTTAAGAACTATCAAAGACCAAAAAGAGAAAGTATATATCTGGCTGCTCTTTAGCTTGGCCTTGACATATTAAACTCCAGCCAAGTGACAAAATCTCATTTTAATGATGGGGATTTTTTATTAAGGATTTGCCCTAAATCTTTGGCAGGCCAAGAAATAGTAAAAATAAAAAAGCTTAGGATTTGCTTTCATTTTTCCAAGCGCCAAGAATTCCTTACAGATATACCAGAGAAAAATGTCCTTTCCATCTTCCCCTTTTAATTTAATGCATATTTAGACATGCAGAAATCTTCAGAATATAAAAATAATGTTGGCTTCATCTCTTGTTAACTGTGATTAAGACTTATTTAATATTATACAAGCATTTCTAATTTAAACTCATAAAGTAGAAGCTGTCCTTGTCTACAGTTGACTGAAGCAGAGTTATGAAGTTAATCTTCATGGACCCTCTGACACCCAAAGTGCTTTGAACATTTCACACAGTTTCGTACATTAAGTACTTCTGTAAAACAAATTGCACATAAGTGGTATTTATTTTTCATACCTTTCTGCCCCAGTAATTTCTGCTAAATAGAATTCTCCCTTTTCAGTATGCTTAATCTCAGAAGAGTTATTGGTCACGCATATTAAAAGATAACAACTTCTTACTTTTCCTATTTTGTGCAATCACTTGCAAGGACCACTCCCAGCAGAATTCAAGCTTCAGGCTAAAGTTGTACTATTGGATCAGTAAAAATGAAGCATTATTTGGATTGTAGTTGCTGGATAATATCTTCTGAGATATTGTCATCTAATGAATGAAAGTAACTTCATCAGCCTGTAGGTACACAGAATTTACTTGTAAAAGCCATTTCACAGAATTGTTGCAGAATCACAGAATTCTTCATTCTTGTTGGAAAAAGACCCTTAAGATCATTGAGTCCAGCCACTAACCTAACTCTATCAGGTCCAGTGCTAAACCACCATCTGTACACACCATAGGATTTTTCTTCATCACCATTGGTGTAATTTTGCTATACTTTCCAGTACTTTTCATTTTAACAGTGATTAGTGTCATTAGACCCCATGAGCAAGGGCTACAGAGTAGGAGTTTGTGGAGGTGGCACAACTATAACTGTAGCAAACAAACCAAAATATACTAGTGAAAGATTTTGGCAGCAAAAATTAAGAAACCAGATTTGCATTTGACATGAAGTTGACCCCTTTTCCAAATCAAATTTGACTTTAGCTTAACCTCAAAATAGAGGCACAGGGGAAAGACACAATTACTTTTACGTAGTACAAAATAGCAACAACAAAATTTGCAAAGTTACTCCTTTTAGAAGCAGACATATCTGTGTAAGGGGTGGGAAGGGGCATAAAACTTGCTTGTTAGAATTTCTGATTCCAGTATTTGCTTTACCTGAGTGATTATTGAGGACTGCACTTTATGAATCCGGGTTTGTAGGGGTTTCACAGACAAAGGTTCTTAGGCAAATTCTTGTTGGCAACCTAATCTAAAATTTTATTGAAAAAGCCTTCTTGAAAATTTTCACTTGGGCAACAACTAGCTGAAAAAGATTTCTAGGATCCAGATAGTATATCTGAACACCAATCCCCCTTGTAAATACCTTCTTGCCAAGGGCCTTCCCTTTCAAAAATAATAATTAAAAAATCTTCAGATTTCTTTTAAGGTTTTATTGTGACATTCTCACTCTTTTCCAATCAAGTTCAGCACTGATTCTGCTTTTGTTGGTTTTGCCTCCGACTGAGGAGCATCAGGGGGAAAAAAACCAACTCAAAGCAACAAAAAATTGACATCCTCTTTATTCAAATATTCATTCAAATAAACAAAGCAAACTTGCAAATTCTCTTTTGATTGTGCAAATGTGACCCTTGCAACTAACTCTATAGCTGCAGTGAGGCCTCTCCAGTATAGTATCTTTCATGTTCATTAACTCTATATCTGTATACTATGCATAATTACTGAGATATTACTAAGGAGGACCTGTGGAAAAAAACCCAAACAACAAAACAGTAGGCAAGTCACTGTTTTTTGTAAAATTTAACTTTTATGCTTCCTTAACACTTTCTGCTCCCTAAGCTTCATTAACATACCTTTATAATTTTTTTATGTTTTCATCATACATAGCTAGAAACACAAGAAAGTATTTTATTTTATGTTATTAGCATGCCTACTTCTATACTTAAAAATCCAGTGTTTGTAGTATTTGGTGCATAAAAAAAAAAAAAAAAAAGCAGCATATTTCATAATCTATGGTCCTTGAGTGTCCAAAAATACTGCGTATACTTAGCATTCTAGGGGATTATTAACTCTTGGTGAGCCTTTAATAGAGTTTCAAATTGTTAGATTATAAATTTGCTGACTTCTAATATGTTTGGATAGGATACAATATATCTCATTAGTCTTGCATCAAAACCTATGTCCCATCCCAACAGTCACAAATCAGAGTGCTAAGCACTACAAATATAAGACATTTTCTCAGAGGCAGAGGCATCGGAGAAAATGTAAATAGGTATTTTCAGTAAGAATTACCTCTTCCTAACAAGTGGTGTGCCCAATGTTGAAGGTAACTTCAAAACTTGAAGATAACTTAAAAACATTCTGTAGATCTGATCCTAAGGAACTATCCATGATTCTCTTTATTATACAGATGTATAATGAAGCTAGGCAACCTAAATAATTAACTGTCCCAACACTACTTCAGTTTACATTATCTCTGTTGTCTGAGATTTGAGATTGCCTGTCTGAAGATTTCAGTTATGTTAAAGTTAACATCCTCACCCTTCCCAGTAAGCCAGTGAAATTTATGAGAACTTGCATCATGTGCTCTCAGCATGAAACTCCTTTTAACAAGCAGGCAGACATATGTACCTGTTTAAACTAACAGAATGATACCCTTTCCTGATTCACAGGAAAGTTCAGCTGCTGACAGCCAAGGCAATAGAGATAAGGTCTTATTTTGAGTAAGACAGTGTCTTTTCCACACCCTTCCCCTCACTGCAAGTCCTTTCCAACTACATGTTGACAATGTGAGCAACTGGTAGCAATCAAGCAGCACCTTGGTAACAAGTTTGTGTTGAGTTGCAATCTAAAGGAGATAAAGGCAAGTATGATCCCCAGCCAGTTAATATCTGTTAATATTACCACTCTGCTGGACACAGTGATATTGATCCTTGGGGGCACGAGGGTGGTAGTGCCTAATCAGAGGGAAATGAGTAACACACTGCTTTTGCATTGTGGACATAGACTTATGACTCTTTATAGTCCTAAACAGTTTAAACAGACAAAATACCCAGACAGAATTTTGTCATATTCTGTTTGTGAGAACTATATTTATGACATATAAGAGAAATTTTCTTATATACTCCCAACATATGCTCTTTGTATGTATCTTCCTGCATTTTTCACACTTATTGAAAAGCCTTATACTGAAGTCTTACCTGGAAGTTTCTAGAATCCAAAGCTACATCATAACTTCCTTCCTCCTTATATTTCTGTGTGTGTGTCATGCACAGATCCCAGACTCCTGGTGTGAAATATGTATTGAACCAGATGTACAGCAGTCACATCCTCAACATGCAGTTCTGACACTTTCTCAGTAAAGACTTCACCTAGCACACAACTTAGCACATTGATGGATGATCTATGGTCTACAGTAAAAACAAGAGATAGCATGGAAAGCTTATCCAGTAAAGTTGGCAATTTTGGAAACTGCCCTGTCAACAAGAGAGAGAGGAAAATGAATGTGGAGGACTCCCTGGAGCACCTCAACATTCCTTCAATCCTTAAAATGAAGATTTTATTTGAACCTGGTGCCAAGGCCCTGAGTGTACCAACAGGGCCTTAGTTGTCCCAGTCTCACCTGAGACCTCCATCCACTAGGTCTCAGCTCCTAGTTCTTGCCTGACCAAAAAAACCCCAACCAAGCAAATAAAAAAGAAAAGAAAAACACACACACAAAAAAACCCCTCCAAAACCACAGTGGAAAGTCATGAAAGGTGACTGATCAGTTACTGTCCTAGTTTGAGCCAGGGACCAGGACAGTTACATATGGCCCAATTCCTAGAAGGTATCAATCAGAAAGAAAAAGTTATTCTCCCACAAATTGTACTTGAGAGCAAATACATTGAAATTAATTTTCCAGAAATTTGAGCTTTAGAAAAAATGAATTTGTATCCTTAAAAAGGCAGCTTTTCTCTAAAATGTGTTTTAACTGGCCCCTAGAGCATGACTCAAAACATATTAAATGTGGAGCAGACAACTATAAAGAAATGGGTCTGTGACACAGAGTTTGCAACCTCAGGAGAAGTGAACATATTTGGCAAAGCTAAGGTAGAGGAAAGATGTCAAGGATGGAAGGATAGCAGGTACAAACAATAAGCAATTTTCACAGCATAAGCCTGCTTTTCTGCTAGTACATAACATAGTTACTTCAAAGGTCCTTTTAAAGTGGAATAGAATAGAAAAACTCCTTTGAAGCTCTCCTCTTAAGCCTTGTTTTAGGCCTCCTGCAGACTTCCTTTCTCTTCAAAGGGGTTTTCCTCAAGGGGTTTGGCTAAACAATGTGAACACTTTGGTGCAGTTTATTCTGACTGCAGGAGTTTTTACAGACTCCAGGTAACTGCATGTAAGAGCCTAGTAGGATTCTGAAGAGTTGTTAAGCCTCTAATTGCAACTTCAAGTGTCCAAGTCCTTTAGACTGGAGCCCAGGATCAGATCCTCCTGAACTTATGCTGGACTAAAGTGATATTTAGCATGCTAAATGACTGGATGACTTTTCAACAGCAATAATTACCTACTGAATCTGCTGTCCTCATTTTCTCAGATCAAAACATGTCTCAAATTTTCTTTAGCTCTATGAAATCTACCCTTAAAATGAGAATTATTTTCACCTGTTAAAAAGCTAACCCTAAAGCAATATACTTATGGGCCATATGTGACATTACTGTTAAACTTCAGCTGTCTTGAAGACAGCTTTGACACTGACTTATGACATCAGCAAGAGGTAAGTTAATAAGTGTTCAAAATACACTACTAAAGCACTAAAGCAATACATATAGGAGTTTCATTTAAGTTATTTGTAGTGCGACATTATAGATTGATAAATACTAAAGCTTCAGGTAAATGGGTTATAATTATTTTTTTCCTTTTGTAGCCATATTTTAAAAAGAGAAGAAACCACCACTTGAACAAAAAAATTGTCTTGAAATTTGCCAAATCAGAAAATAGTAAGCAGAATCTTGGGCAAGGGTGGTCCTGACAGAGTAAAGACTGACAGAGGAAGCTAGTATGAAATCACTTTCTGCAGCTATGGCTACTTCTTCAGCTTTTGGTTGTTTGGTTTTGCTTTATTTTTATTTTTCAGGTATCCAGAGTCTGAAATATGTCCATCTCTTGCCCACCCCCTAATATGTAGGTGAAAAGAGTGAAAATAAAAAGCCAGTTCTCTGCTGTTCTATGCTCTGCTAAGCAATTAATTTAACCGGCCACTGTGAAAGGATGTCAGTATAAAATCCTTCATATCTTTCTGCTTTCAGGTTACTTTATCCTTTTTTGCACTTTTGATTTAAATTCAGTGAAAGCTCAGCCCCACACAGCTAGTCACTCACTCCCTCCACCTCTGATGGGATGGGAGAGACATTCAGAAGGATAACAGAGGGAAAACACATAGGTTGATAAAGATCAAGGTAGAGACAATTTAGTAGTAGCAGGTAAATAGTGGCAGGTAAAGCAAAAGCTGCACAAAAAAAAGCAAAGCAAAACAATGGATTCATTCACTACTCCCACCTACAGGCAGGTATTCAGCCATTTGCAGGAAAGCAGGGCTCCATCACACACAGCAGTTACTTGGGAAGCCGAATGCCATAATTCCAAACAACCCTGTCTTCTCCCAGCTTTTATTGGTGACCATGACATTATATGGTATGGGATATCCCTTTGTTGGTTGGGGTCAGCTGTCCTGGTTGCACAGGGAGGTGGGAGAAGCAGAAAAGGCCTTCTCACAATGTAAGCACTGCCCAGCAACAGCTAAAACATCCTTCTGTTATCAATATTATTTTCAGCACAACTCCAAAACGTAGCCCGATACTAGCTACTACAAAGAAAATTAACTATAACCCAGACAAAACTTGTAAAAAAATCTTAGGTTCAAAAGTGTATTTTCTTTTCTTTTGCTTTTCATCACAAGTCTTGTTGTTTGTTTTTGTGAGGTATTTTTTTTTGTCCTCCATAAAGTATTGCATAAAGGTATGTGCATTATATATACACAGCAAAAAACATTTTAAGAGTTTAATGTTAAATGAGAAGAACAAGATTTTAATAATTTTGTAGATCTCCTGAAATCCACTATATCTTCCCCACCTAGAAATACCTTCATAACAACCTTCACTCCCTCCTTGCCTCCCAAAACTATTTCTTTTCTTTCTAGCTCTCTAAAAGTAGAAAGGAAGTAGTAGAGTAGCTAGACTCCAGCTCTTGTCATAATCAAATTATAGAAATCCCTAGTAAAAGAGTACAGCTACAGTTGCACACCAAATGTGCAAGTATCCCTGCATGGTCCAGCAGGCAAAAGCTTCAGAAAAAGTATAGTGTCTCAAACAATCTTAAAATTTAATCATAGTACTTTCCTCACTCAGGGTATTTAAAAGGTATTTTAGAAACTCACAAGAATCTAACAAATTAGTTTCTGTAAGAGAAACAAATGCTTTCATTTCTGTTTACAGAAAATTTACCTGCCACAGATTTCATTAGCCATCAATCTGTGAAGAATCCTTTAGCAGCAACACAATTTTAATCACACAGTTGACAGAGATATTCTTAGGCAGATATTGGTGTTAACAAGATCGTTATTTCTAGAAGCCAATTTGCTTTTGATTTAAGGTATGTCTGTGTGTCACTTCATTGTCAATTCACATCCTTGAAATTTTCAGGTTGCTGCCATAGATATATAAAGTTTTGATAATAGATTAAATAATTACAAAGGTCCAAATATGTGAACAATCAGAGTTTTAGGCTAGGTTTTTCTGTACCTGCAAGTCAGCTGCTTTCCTATGGCCTAATATTTATATTTCTTTTCACATAATCACCTCGTAGAAATTAAATGATACACTGCTAAACTTCTGACACTTCTGAAATAATACTGGAAGAAATTAGAAATATTTATGATCCATATTTCTTCAGCTTCCCTCTTTGCATGTACATGTCTTTTTTACTTCATCTGGAGGAGTCTAAACAAACACGGAATCATGAAACATACACAGACAATACTTATTCATAAATATTTATAAGCCAATGAATTCCAGATAGTTCATGGTTATTCATCAACAAATCAAACACTGAAGTGAAATGCATTATTCACAAAGTTAGTTCATGGCTTTAGCATCTTGAAATAATTATTACAGGTTTGATTCCTTTTGACTCACTCTGGATGGCATCTGTAATGATAAACGTGGCTAGAATGCACAGTTAGACAAATCACAGCATTCTGGAGAGAGAGGGAAGCAGAAAGAATAATTTTCACTTGCTTATTTTATCTTTAATCACTTACATTCCATTTGTCATAAACTGAACATTCACCTATACTAGAGTGGTATGAACTATTTTCCATTGTTAAATAAAAAATATTGCAGGCTTGCAATATACTTGTTATTTCTGCCTTCTTTTCTTCCTTAAAGAAAGATTAAAATTAGGTTTAGGGTTGTGGTTTTTTTAACAAACATAGAAGTAAAAAAATACAGATGTCTCAAAATAGCTGTATTACTCTTTCTGGAAAGTACAACTCAACAAGGAATGTCTTGTGTTTACATGGAATATTAAGGATTTTTCTCCTTACATCAAAACTCAGTTATTCCACTGATTGGGTTTTTTTTGTTTTTGTTTTTTCCAAAACCTGTCAGTCATCTTTTACTTTCTACACACTTATAGAAGAGCAGGTAGATGAAAAAAGGAAGTAGAATGTATGAAACATTGTGATCTGAGGAAAAAAAGGATATCTCAGGTTATTAGGTAACTTTTTAAATTTTAAATATAAATATATTTTCTGATAAGATGCTGTGAACACTGGTGTGAACCAGTGTACAGGTTTGGGTGGGGACAGAGTTAATTTTCTTCACAGCAGCTAGTATGGGGGTGTGTTTTGTATTTGTAATGAAAACAGTGTTGATAATGCAAAGATGTTTTCGTTACTGCTGAGCAATGCTTACAGAGAACTAAGGCCTTTTCCGCTCCTCACCCCACCAGTGAGCAGGCTGGGGGTGCACAAGAAGTTGGGAGGGAACACAGCTGGTACAGCTGACCCCAACTGACCAAAAGGATACTCCATATCATATGATGTCATGCTCAGCATATAAAGCTTGGGGGAGAAGAAGGAAAGTGGGGACGTTTGGAGTGATGTAATTTGGCTTCCTAAGTAACTGTTACACATGATGCAGCTCAGCTTTCCTGGAGATGGCTGAACACCTGCCTGCCAACATGAAATAGTGAATGAATTCTTTGTTTTGTTTTGCTTCCACACACAGCTTTTGATTTGCCTATTAAACTGTCTTTATCTCAACCCACAAGTTTTCTCACTTTTACTCCTGATTCTCTCCCTCCTCCCACTGGTGGGAGGTGAGCAAATGGCTACGTGGCGCTTAGTTGCTGGCTGGGGTTAAACCACAACAGACATGTATCATAAACTGTGAATCTTTTTCACCTGTTTTCTAATCTCAATACTATTATCTTCAATACAATGATCTGCCACTTTCCCATAAGGCCTTTTTCTGTGTCCCTATGTTCACTTATTTACCTTACTAATGAACATTGAACTAAGACTGGCTAAAATCCTCTTCTATAACTCAAAATACCTTCATATTAAATTTTTCTGGACCAGGTGTCATTTTTATTTTTTTTTTCTGACTCTACTATGTGATTTGATTCAAGGTCTAACAAATTTTTCCTTGTAGCTTAATATGACACTAGCAAAATATTTCCTCCTTTCTGGGCACAGTCTGGAAGTCTTTTATGCTCCACATTTACAGAAATGGCTGCCTAGGATCCTTGGTTAGGGAAGTTATATAGTTTTATATAACTTAAGGCACTCAAAGGTTTCCAATGTACGAGTGGGAAAGGTGGATCATGTAACTGTGTACAAAGTGCCAAGAAACCCATGTGAGTTGAAACCCTGCTGTCTGAATTGTTGCCTCATCTTGCCTGTTTGTAGAAGAAAAGCCAGGTGTGAACCACCACTGGGTGTGTGATGGGCTCCATTGGAAAGAAAGCCAGAATGGACAGGAAAATAGAAGAGGGCATGCCCTAGACATTGCAGTATGAGGGGATCAGGACTCAAACATGCATCACTGAAGGCATCACTCCACTGTGGAGACAGAGCCAGTCTTGTATTTCTTATAAGATGTTCTCTTATTTTTTAAGATTAAAAATCTGTATCAGAACTTTCCAGATATTTGATAGAACACATTTAGGCACTGAGTTTTCACAAAGTTGAAACTTAAAGCCTATGTAAAAATTACTATGCCATAGAAAAATAAGACATTATTGGTCTTACAGAATTGATGCTGTTACATAAATACTTGCAAGGTATTACTACAGGATTACCTACTACAAGGTATTACTACAGGATTACCATTAATAGTTGCTAAGTGTCAATAGCAGTAGAGAGCAGGGGCTTAGGCATGCAATATACTTGGAGTATTGAAGAAGCCATGGTAAGTGTGGGCACACTAGAGTAAAGTGAGGTAACTCGACCTATCAGAAATACCTTTTGCTAGAGGGTCAAGTAAGCAAAATTACTTTGTCGTGGACTGTGGTTTCTTATTTACTGTCCTACAGCCTGTTTTTCTATGTCAGGCTCTGAAGTTATCTACATGGCTATTACATCCACATAGCTATTTCTTGAAATGAGACTGGTTTAGGGGAAGATAGGAAATTGTTACTTGAACTATTTTGACATTTTTGTGGGACAGTGAAACCCTAATCCAAACCTTTAAACTCTCTCCCAAGTAGGAGAGAGACAAATTCTTCCAGACTCAAGGCAGAATCTCAGGCTGCTGAGGCAAGAAGTAGAATCTGGAAGTCTGCACAAAAAAACCCCCGGGGGCTGTGAGTAATTTGCAACCAAATAGATATGTGTGCTGCTCAGCATGTCATAAATAGGAAAGGCCAGGAGACCAGGTAGACAGGTCCCAAAGTAGCATTTGCATTTCATGTTTTCTAGAACAATGCATTAACAACAACCATCATACAATTCTGTGATAACCTGACTCTGTGACAGACTTACAGATAGAAGACTTAAATGCTGAGTTATGCACTTCTGACTTAAGAAAAAACACACAGGGTATTAACACACAGGATAAAGGATATCAGATGTTATGTATATGCTAAAGAGGATGCTTTAATTTGCTTGAAATCTGAAGTCTTGAGGTCTCTCAGTGTTTATAACTCACTGATAGCTCAGTTTCTTACATACGCAAGTTCTCTGTTTTATTCTTCTTCTTACAATTCCTAGTTGTAAACCACAGTTCCCTTAATTAGATACCTTACGTAGAAATAAAAAACAACCCTTGACCCAAAGATCTTACAGCCCACCATAATGGAAAACAGATGGGAAGAGACAGATGGGGAAACAGAAGGAAATAATGAGACTTCTATGATGGATGTAAGAAATGTAATTAGGCTGATCATTTACCCATGCATGGTAAAATTTGCTATGAATATGATGCTACAGAGATATTTCATAAAAGTTCTGCATTACAGTCCTTTTCTCTCCTGCTGTAACAAGGGCACCCTTGCCACACAAAATAGCACAGGAGTTGTTACCTGCCCAGTAATTGCTTATTCATGCATATTTTGTTTACATGTCTCTTGGAAATTAGCCAATTTTTGTGCCCTTTCAGAATGGGGAGATAAGACAAAAATAGTGTTTAAAGTTTGTGCTACTATTCTATTTTGCTACTGAGGCATATTTAGTTTGATAACACTCTGAAGACCATGCTTTATAACAATGGAACAAGAGATAATAATAAAAAAAGTCATATCAAGTTACTATCATTTCATTAATAATTTTCTTCCCCTACAATATTACATTTTTACCAGGAGGTTAAAATTAACTCTTGATAGAAATACATTTGCTCACTTATTTTGAATTATATTCATTAAACTTAGCTTTACTAGAAACTGAAGATCTAATTATCTTGTAGTGTATTAAAGAAAATATATGAAGAATGGTTATATCACCTTTAGTTTTGTGCATGAAACAAGATACCCAACAAAAAAAGTGCTAAATGGCACAAAATAGATTTGTCTTGTTTGTTTCATACTATAGGCACAGGACACCTGCTCAATTAGAAAACAGACTGTATGGTTTTTAAGGTTAAAAAAATACCTCAAAGTATCCAAATTAGTATATTGTGTTTTACTCTAATGCAGGAATACATTTTTCTTTTCAAATACAGATATATGGGCCTGTAGCATGAACATGATGAATAAAATAAATGGTTAGTATACCTTCTCTCTAGAATTCATGTGAGATATTACTATGCCATTTTGACCTTCAGATGCATGTGAAACTCTCCTTGCTTCCCAGAAATGCTCAAACCAACACAAACCCATCAATAATCAGAAAGAACATTGATCATTCAGAGGTATTCTGCATTAAATGTTTTCATAATTATTTTACAACATTTGATATTTGAGGAATGAAAGTTTTCTGATCCTTCAATTCTGAACATGAATCAATAATATTTAAAGCAGAATTTTATTAACATATGCTAAATTATGATTGAAATGCAAGGTAGTAGGACAGATGGAAATTATGTATCTGCACATACACTGTTACGGAAGGCAACACTAAATCACTGCAGAAGACAACTTCACTCTGTATAAAATATTAAATGGGCTAATACATTGGAAATAATAAAAATCTTCAGTTAAGAGACCATGTAAAGTGGTAACAGTTTTTGATGGTCAGCAGTCACCACTATGCATGCAAGGGTGCTCTAAGATAATGAAACCATCAATCAATCTTTACATTAAAGACCTGTGATGTTCAATCTCCTAGTTACCACAAAAGCACCTGGAATTCTTCATGTAACTTCTAGGTACCAGTGATTTTCCCTTTTCATTCACAAACTCAGAATTTGGCTTCTCTTTCCTTTGCATAAATTAGGAAGATGGATCTATTCACACTAGCCCCACTGAACTTTATGCAAATCTACTGCTGACTTCTGTGAGGAGGACTTTCATTGAAAATGTATTTTCATCTTTTTTCCTGCCTCATGGAAGTGCTGCTAAGCAGCTGAGAGTAAAAATAATGCATGGGTTTCATGTGAGAGAGCTAGAGCTAACTTGGTGCAAATCAGAGAATATCTTAACTATAATAATAACTAGAGAAAACATAACTCTTTAAATACTTTCTCACTTTCTATTCAGTTTTTCTTTGGTTTCAGTTACAATTTATGATTTGAACCACACTGGTATACTAAAGATTTCTGACAGTTATCATTAAAAGCAGTGTTCCTTTAGAATTCCATAAATTATAGCCCATTGTGAAGCACTTTCAACAATTAATACTTCTTTCAACAATTTCTCCTGTTCCTCATCTTTCCACAATTTTACACCTTTTCTTATGTTATATGATGGTACCCAGCCTCATCTGGA
Organism: Chaetura pelagica; assembly: GCF_000747805.2. NCBI lineage: Eukaryota > Metazoa > Chordata > Aves > Apodiformes > Apodidae > Chaetura > Chaetura pelagica. Next base: position 4,862,480 of record NW_009952801.1, read on the forward strand.
TTGGTCAAATTCCCTTTTCCTGTGATTGTCCTCTCTGCACTGAAATGCCAGACTAGTCTGCAAGTTTATTCTGCAAGCAACTTTCTACACCTTGGCAAAGGCAGCTCCATCAGGCAACATAACTAAGAATCTGATTATTTCAACCACACTGCAGGTTAATTTGTTCAGATTCAAACACCATTTCTATGTATTCTTTCCCATTTGTGTTGTTGCACACAGTTTTGCTTGAAGCATCTTAACCCGTTCTTCTCAGCCTGAGACAGAGAAATATCACCCAGTACTGCACTTATATCCTCCTCTGGCAAAAAAGTTGGTAAGGGAGTTACAGATGACCTCTGTGTGCCCTGCCTTCTGGATACTGAAAAGCCATAGTAAAACCATTGATCCAAAAAATAACCACTGGAAAGAAAAAGGTGTCGGAATTTGGACCTAAATAATATTGCCAATTTGCTGAGTTACAGCAACTTTGTATCCTTGTAGGTAACTGGCTACAGAAGAAAGTGGTAGTGCAAAAATTAGGTATTTCTTCAACATAATGAATATAAAAAATGCTCACAAATTCTGTTTCCTTGCAAAGAGAAGGATGTAAACTACTTGAAAGCGCTTTGCTTTCTCAGACATATTTTTTCATCACATTTACTACTTCCTCTGATGCTGCCAAATGTGTCAGATGTGTCTGTCTCACACAAACGTAAAATGCTTCACAAACAGCTTCCTTTCTGTGCTTCAGGCTTTGACCTTGATACTTAAGAAACTGCCATAACTCAGAACTCTCCAGCTAGGCTACCTAGCCTCAAAACCAAACCAAAACAAACATCCCCCCCCAATCTAAAGATTCTCATGGTTTTTTAGCAGCTTTTTGCAAAATAAAGAGCTTTGGAAAACTACATGAAAGGTAAAATAGGGCCTTTACACATTTTTTTGTAATAAGAACCTCTGAGACTGAACACTGCAATACAAAATGGACAGTACACATTTTTTATTAACACCACAGTTCACTGCTTGATTCACGTCACAATTACCTGGTGTACACTGCAATACATCCAATGCAGCATAAAGTATCCACAAATTCTGAAATATTCTGGTCTCACAGGAGACAAAAGATCAGTGTTCCTTGAATTTTACAAGTGTTCAAGTCAGTAATACGCAGCAATATTTTAAAAGAACTGTAAATTCATTACTAGTGTGATTTTCAGGGTTTCTGGTTTCCAGTAAGGAATAGTAGAAACAATTTAGCGCTTTCAAACAGCTTATTGTTCTATGTGTCCTTGTAGACATTTGAAAGGTTACAAGATTTTAATAATTGAATTTTAGAGAGATTGATTTTATATCAGAATGTAATTTGCAGTATTTAGAACCAGTTCCATTTATCTTCTGATTTTATAGGTACAATGCTGCTGTGTTATGTAGGGCACAAATGGCTTCAAGTGCTTCACAAAATCTAATAAAAATTGAGCTGTTTCAAAGGAAAAGTAAATCTTACAAATGCATCATGTAGCTAACCTTAAGCCTCTAAATGTTTCACAACTCGAATTACTTGTTCCTAAGAAAATAAAGTAGAACATAACCCCAGCAAGATTTGCATCCACAAGACATAAACCATAAAATTAGGCTACTACAAAACAGAAATTAGCTTTTACTGATAGAGCTCAGTGATATAAGGCAGATAGTGAGGATCACAAAGGGTATAAAACTGACATTCAGCCAGCAAATCAAGATGATGCTTTTTAGGGAACCAATTCAAAGACTTCTAATTCAGAGTGAAATAACAATAGATTTTAGAAAGAAAAACAAACATTTGAATAATCTCCAACAGTCATAAGCCCAACCAAACTTGTCTGTAGGCTAGACAAATCATCACAAGCTTGTACTGAAGTCTCATTATCTCATTGCTTTTGGGAAAGTCCCTCAGCTGTAATCCTGGGTCTTTTTGTCAATGTCCTTGAAGGAATTCAGATCTTCAGAAGAAACTTACTGCAATTGCTATGTTGGCAATTAAGCAGATGAGCAGCAAAAACGTATTCCCAAGAGCACTACATACCAGCCCACTGGACAACATACCAATTTCATTTGAGTGTATTCTGAACATGAGTTCTCATGTGTTCCATTAACATAAGAGTGATGACTGGTGTGTACAACCAACATGCCCAAACTCAATTCAAGACCAGTGTTTACATAAGTATCTCTTTCTCCATGTTTGACACACAACAAGAAGCCCTTATGAAGAGCTAACCTGTTAGAGGGAAATAACTCATATAGAAGAGTAGGAAGACAATTAAAAGAGGCAGAAGTATCAAATAAACATGGTACTGAGAGGTAGTGTCACTCTCCCTGGAGGTATTAAAAGACGTGTAGATGTGTTGCTTAGGGACATAGCTTAGTGCTGGACTTGACAATGCTAGGCTAATAGTTAGACTTGATAATCTTAAATGCTTTTACAATCAAAACTATGTTATTCTTAGCCACAGGAGTGGATTGTCTTGGTTTTATTATAGTAGTATCTTATTATTCTCTTATCAACTTTAGGTTCTCTTTTATATTATTTCCCCCCTTCTTCTTTATGCTTCCCTCTGTGCATATCTGCCTCTTAATTTTCAGTCTTCATTTATGTAACTCCCTTCCAGATACTAATGTTCCCCCTCCTCTAGCCTTGTTCTTCAGAGGCAACTGATTCTTGTTCAAGAGTGATGTACTCTTTTCCAAACATCAGAACATCTACCTAAATTCACACATTGGTTTTAATAGCTCCACTTAAATGCATTCAAGTTGAAAACACTGCCTTTACTAATATTGCAGACCTTTTTATCAAGACTCAGTGTTTTGAATATACAGACATTAATCCTGTGTCTGGAAGTACGCTTGGCATGAAAAGAATTAAGAGTAAAGGAACTACATATTGTGATAGGAACATATTATGTATTTGGAGATCGATGTCATATTATATTATTGAAAATGAGAGCGACTGTTTCCAGCCTTGCCAAGTCCAGGCTTCCCGTTTCACAGCATTCCCAGGAGCTGCCGGGCAGCACCATGGACAGTAACGCGGGACCTCGGGAGCGCAGGGCGCCGCAGCGCGCCGAGACTCAGGTGCTGACACGTTTCATCACTGCATGATCTTGCCAGCAGGCTGGATGACTCCGGACACACGGAGCTTTCCATTTCTATCACAGTCTTATCTCCTACTGTTTAAAATGTTGTGTGAAATAGTTGATTTGCGCCACAGAAGGATTTAAAATTTCTGCTTTGTTCATGTTGCCTTCTCCTTGTAAAGAATCAGTATTTCATTACATTTTTCCTTCTCATGCTAAGTCAGTGGGGTTTTGTTGTTGTTGGTTGGTTGGTTGGGTTTTTTCCTATCTCTCTATCTATCTATCTATCTATCCACCCATCCATCCATCCATCTATCCATCCACCTATCATCTATCCACCTATCATCTGTCTGTCTGTCTGTCTATCTATCTATCTATCTATCTATCTATCTATCTATCTATCTATCTATCTATCTTCAGTTCATATTAAGCTCCTATCCCCTGGTGAATCTCAGATTTTATGAGGAAAATGTCACTGGGGAGCAAAGAAAATGTTCCTATATAAGAATTATTTTGCTTTACAGAAACTTGAACTTTCCTATGAGTTTTCAATTGGATAAATAAGGTTTTTTAAAACACCATCCTTTCAGCACTTGACCAGCAATTCAATTGTGAAACAAGGCTTGAGAATATATTTTTAAAGAAAGTTGAGGAGATGGATGAAATTTGTTTAAAATATGGGGACAGAAAAAATTGTTCAGTGCTCAAAATGCCATCAAGACATTCCAGTCACATATCCAAGCCAGCATCATATGTAGGCTATTGGTTTTGGATGCAAAGGCAACCATGCATTGACTGTGATATTCAGTCAGACTAATAGACAACCTCCAAATAAAAAAACTGCAAAGCTGACAATGAATGTCCCATTATGAAATGAAGCTACCTGAGTTTCCTTGAATCAGTTCATCCCACATCTTACAAAAGAAATGTTCAAGGTGCTGCTAATATCATCCATCAAGAGCTTCCAGCAAGGATTTATATTAGTGTTTCTAAATTGAATAAAAGAATAAAACTCATTCTGGGAAAATAATATTCTTACATTTAGTTCTTTGGGAATAAAACCAACACCAACACATACAGTATTGCCATCTTCTCAAAAACACTTGATTTTAAAATCACTTTGTCATTCTACAAAATAGGCAAATGTTTTCTGTATTTATTTTTTTTAAAATCTCACATTTCAGAACACAGAATAGATCACTGAAGTACTTCCCCCACATTACTTTGCATGTCTACTGCTGTTCATTGAAAGATTAAAAACAAGTAGAACATCAAGCTGAGCAATCAGAGTTGATTTTGTATGCTAGCAGCTAGCTTGAAAACAAAAAACCCTCAAACAATCAGTTGTGATTTTCCTGTAGTTTGATTTACAGAGCTCTGGGAATGCATCTTCAACACTGCATATTTTACTTTAAAAGTTGAGGATTGTCATATTTGATTTTATTATGAGTCACAGACCATTACTCCACACCTACATAATCCACATTTTTTTAATCTGTTCTTTGAATTGTTAGTTTTTACTTTTAAAAATTAAAGCTTTAGATTTACCTGCAGTTCTATTTATTAAGGACATAACCATAATCTTGCAGATATCCACCTAAATCAGGATTAAACACACTAAAGCCAATCCACTTGTACTGGTTAGAAACAGAGTGAACTCAGCATGAGGTTGAGTTTATCTTCTCCCAGGGGGAAAGCAAATCCTTAATGCCTATGGTTTTGCAGTAACAGTAAGCCATCATCTAAAAAGCATTATTTCATTTCAATTTGAAGAAAATAACAACTTAGTTTTCAATATTAGTATTCTCATCTAAATTGAGAACATTAAAAAAATCAATTAATCATAATATCTTTTAATCAAATCAATCCAACCAAATGCCCACCCTATAAACTCTGATTACTCCTCTAAGGTGTTTTTTTGTTTGGAGACTTTTTGTTTGCTTTATAAAGAAGCACTGCAGTAGGGGATTTGTTTTTTGCTTTTTATTGCATCACACGGGACACCTAATAGTTCTTGCTGACAGAATGAAAACAATCACTGCAAGATATTATTTCTGCAAATAGACCTCTGTGGATCTACTCTAAAACTACAGATACTGAGCTGTTTCTGGACCTTGTCTGTAAGCCATAATCCTGCATTTACATTGTTCCTGTTAGTTACTAGATACACAAACTACTGTTTTGTGGTATTCAATGGAAGCAAAGTTTCATATCCACATATCCATATTCATAATCCCTTTTCCACTTTATCAATGGCACCCCTCTCTGAGATACTGTGTCCCTATTGAAATGCACTGATGCCTGCAACCTCAGGGAAATTCTTCAGAAAGAGAAGAGTTTGCATGGCTGAGCAGAGAGTGAGTGGGAGACAAATTGGACACGTTCAACAGCTGCAACAGAGTTATTTCTGCTCTCAACTGGGCTAGACAGGCTTAGCTGTGCAAAGAAAAAAGTGCTTGCTGAGGTGTTATCATAGCAGTAAACACTGCTATTTATAGCTTGCACAGCTTGTGAATGAACAAACTCGCAAAAAAAACCTGGAGCCCCTAAAACAAAATAAAAAAAATAATATGTGGAATGTTTACAGGAAATATATGAGAATTTCTTTCCACTTTTCTCCTTCTTCTCAGGGGCATTGTGTCTCCATATTTGTAATTATTGATCTTTTTACTGAACTTTGCATTTCTGGTTTATCTTCATGCAGAAAGTGAGTGAATCATGCTCAGGAACAGCAAGATTTCTTACATTTTAGGGTGAGTGGACAATAATGAACTTTAATTAACTCTGCTTCATAGTACCTCATGATTCACAGCCTGCGTATAAAATGCCGTATTATAATGTGCAGTATTTTGCCCTTGCACTCTACTTGTCTCTACTTGTAGAAAAAGTGAATTTCAAGTCAAATCATCCAAATCATGCAGAAATCTCTGCAACCACAGGGCTTTTTTGTGTGTGTGTTTTTTTTCTTTCTTTTAAGATAATACAGCCTTTTGTTTCCCCAAATCTGTCATGCATCACTGGCCATTTCAGTGCCACCCTCGTGAATTTGCTGAGCTATATTAAGTAACATTCCCATGGATAAATAATAATTCTTTACCAGTCCAGAGGATAGAAAGTTTCTTTATTATGGTAGGTATAATATTTCAGTTACTCAACCACTCCAAAAGGCAGCAGTTCCAAAATGGAAAGAAAAGTGACAAGACCCATACCCATTAACAGATTCAATTTCAGTACAGGTTTGTCAAAACTACCATTATGTCAGACAAGAATGTCTTATCTAGAAGTTTTTCATCCACCATACTTAATTTCCAAGTTTTAATACCTGTTCTGTCTCTTCTGAAGGCCAGAGATTTACATCATATGAGTATAGTCACAGAGTCAGCTCAGCAGGTTACCTTTTATGTAAGCTTCATGTTATCATTATATATATTATCTGAAGTGTAATTATCTTTGAGAACCTTTTTGGTGTATTCTTGCTCCATATTTTAATACAGAAAATATTTTTAATACAGAAAAATTCCTATTAATGAATGTTTGCTTATTCAAACACATGCTGGATGGCATGTATCGAGCTAGTGCACTGAGCCTTGTTACTTTGAACACAGATCCAAATAAGTTATTAGAAAATTTCAATTAACAAAGAGGCAATAATCAGGAATTTATAGGATACAGAACTTCTATATTATAGAGTATAAAACTGTACAGTGTTCAGAAAGTTACGCTTCTAATAATCCATGCTATCCTTAAATTCTCTGACTACATGAATCATTCTACTCAAACAGCAAGGGAAAAATTCCACTCTACTTTTGTGAAATGACTCTATGGCAACTGAAAAGAGAATTATTTGGCTTTAATTCTACTGAATTTACCATTGAGAAGCACAAGAGGTATTTTACCACCCTTTCAACAGTCTTAATCTCATTAGAAGTGGCTCAGAAGCAGCATTATGGTATAGTTTTAAAGTGAATTTGTTCACCCTATATAGAATATACATGACTGAGTTAGGTTATTTTATTCTATAGAGGAAACACTAATTTGGAGGCAAAAGCAGCAGTATTCTCCCTGCTTGAGCATCTCAGAACAGCAGCAATACAATTCTTACTGTGAATTCTGTACACACACTGCTATTTTGAGATTTGAAGAGTTGCAGTACATTTTTTTGTGACAGCTTAGTTCACAGCGTTATATTTTGCCACAGAAATTTAGGACCTGAGCCAAAATGGAGGCAGTGGAAAGGTTCCCATTGACGTCAGTGAGCTTTGGATCAGGCCCCAGACGGCTGAGGACTAGGATTGTTCACTTACAACTAACGTGCATCTAGACTGACCCTAGAATACTCCGGGCAGGAAGTTTCTCTTGTGCTTTCAGAATTGATTTTAGCATCTTCTACTAGTTACTTTGAGAAAATATTAATTCAAAAGAAAAAAAAAAGAAGAAAAAAAAAAAAAAAAGATAAAGACACCTGCAGGTTCTCCAGAGTAAAGCAGAAGTTTATAGTTAAACCCATATATAATCTTTTATTTGTTGATCTGTAATATAACAACAGAAATGTAACATCCAGCAATGCAATCTCAATAGATACAGAAGTAATTTTCCTTCCCAGTTCAAGATTATTACCTTTAAGGTTCTGAATTCTTTCTTATTTAAGCTGTCTACAAAGAAAGGAGGAGTCTGAATCTAATCACTGAATGATAGTGATGACACTGAAGTAAATATTTCAGTTTATAAAAGAGGGATGTTCCTGATGTTTCAATGTGTTAACTACAAGTATTTGAGAGTTAGAAAAAGGTTACTATTGTAACATGTCTGACAGAGGAACCACAGCTAATACTGAAGTGAACAGTTTCAGTAGCTGTTTACTACCAAAATAAACAATGACAAAACTCACTATTGCCTTCATATTCTAAGGCATTTTCTTTCTAAGTAATAATGTGTTTTGATTCTGTACTTCGTAATTTGAGCTTCCAGTTAATTTTTTATGCTTTGCATAATTTATGCTTAATTCTGTAAAAAAATGCAGACTTATTTGTAATTAAATACTATATCTTTGTGTGAGAGGTACATTTTTTAAAAGGATTGCAACTCATAAGCAGCTAGTATTTATAGCAGACATAAATCACAGTTATATGTCACAAGAATGTGACGTACAAATAATGTCATTACAGTGAATGATTAGTTCACAGGTTTTATTTCATTGAAATTTTCTAAATATTACTAATAGGGTCTCATAATCTAGTACTTCCTCAGACACTTCTGAAATGAAAACACCCCAACTCATTAAATAAATATCAAAGCCATAGTAGGAATGTTGATGTGATGGAAACAATTACTCAGGCATACGCACAAACAAGTTAATGAACATTGGAGCTATTTTTATGTTTGCAACAGAACATTTATTTTGAAGGAATAAATCTCCCCTGAACAATGATTGCCCATTTCATATAAAAGGTAATTTTATTTTCCTGTGTTGAACAGAAAGTAATAGTGGTGGTCATATTAATTTCAAAGAAATGGTTGGTTTGTAAAGCTTTTATTTACTCTGTGGGGACTAGCAACACTTCTAGGCAATGTTTTAGGATCCTGAAGAATCTGAGAAGCATCTGCTTCAATGAAAATATTTTCCTTCTGAAATGCTGCACATTTACCGCTTACTCATAGGCATTTCATAGCTGTAAGAGGCAGTAGATGATAAAAATCACAGAGGGAACTTGGGAGCAGTTTCACTTACTGTTCTTGAGTACAGAGAATTACATTGCCAATGTAGAAAAAGGTACATTTTGCAAAGCCGGATAATGTTATAAATTTTTAGGGATACATCTCTATACACCCATTTTAGTAATATGCAACACCATGTGCTGTTTCACTGATCAGCTACAATATCTTTGACAATATAATGGAGCGAAATGCAGTCACACTAATCTTTTAGTCTCTGGATGACTCAGCCAACCAACTCAACTTCTAACTCTAGAAGCAATTTTACACAGACCTGAGCAAAGAGAGTTGGAAATAATACAATTATTCAAAAAGTGTGAATTAAAGGAGATAAATTCCTAAATTTGGGAATAGTTTCAGCAAATTTACATCTAAAAAAGGGAAAAAAAATAGAAATGAAAAATAGTAAATACAAGATAAGTAGGTATTTCTTTCTGTCCACATCCTTAAAAACTGCAGGGAATTGATTTTGCAATGGGAAAGGTTCAATGCCTTTCAGATATGATGGAATTATCAAGAAAGAAAAAAACCACACAGCAATATGCAGAACTTCTAGAAGTATCATTATTAATATCCAAGGGTGCTGTGCCATTGCCTGATATCCAGGCAAAAAAGCTGTTCAAATAGCTCTACCTGTGTCTAAGTGCTCAAATATATACTTACATTTAGGGAAATTAAAAAAAAACCCAAACAAACAAAAAAAGGCAAAAAAAGCCCTGAAATATAAAGAATACAGAGGAGAGACAGAAAGGTATTTCAGAAAAGCAGTTTTAAATGCCTGTTTCTAAGGGACTCAAACGTTAAGTTTTACATGGTGAAGACTGCACTGATAGCTTAGTGCTGTTTAGAAACCCATTGTCTAAGTTATTTGAAAGTAGCTTTTTACTTTGTTTTGCTTTTAATGCTGAATTAATCCCATGAACTATTATTTATATTTATAACAAGTGGCTCACTAAACAAGTGGTTCATCACTTTCCGATGAAAATATGATAGGGTGAAGTTCATAGTAAAGAAAATGCAGAAATACATAAACAATGTGACCTTAAGGTCCTTATGAAAAGGATAACAAAACAAACAAAAAAAAAAAAAGGCAAGGAAGTGACAGTTGGAAGAACAAAACAGATTCAAATTAAAGACTTAAGTACAGCTCACTTTTTTTGTCTCTGTAGGCTCAATTGTGGCCTCCTCACCAGTATTCTCACCACCAGCAAGCAGCAGTCTACCAGTACTTTGGGAAGTGGATCAAAGGCTGCAACTCTGCCTCTCAGCTCACCCTGGGCCAGCAATCTACACCCATCTGTAGGTAATGCTCTCAAAGCTCTGTCAAGTAATGTCAAGGCAGGACAATGAGGCAGCTCACAGCTGTAACTAATTCATCTCCAAGCACCCACTTTTGCAGGAACAGGAGCAACAGCAGCTCTCCTCTGACTACTGCTGCTGCATCAGCAAGGAAAGATAAAGGATCTGCCTTCCCTTCAAGAGTTAGGAAATGTGAAATAGGATGAAACATCTCCCAAAGTAGAAACTGAAGCATAATATTTCTCAGCAACAATATCTATTCAATGATCTTCAGGTGGAATATGTAAAGGTCCTGTTAGTCTCTCACCTGAAGAATAAGTCTGGTGAAGAGACACTTTTTCAGTATGACACCTAACACTGGGCTCAGCTTCTGTCTGTATTAATGCATTGGTTACAAATTTGAGAAATGTGTATTCCATACCTAGAGTGCAAATTCAGAAAAGAGTAATAAATAAGCTTTTACAAACATGGATCATGTCAGTTTACTTAGAAACTTTGCTGTCTTCTCTGTTCATTTTTTAAAGTACAATTTTATTCTCCATTTTAAATTCCCTTAAAATGGGTTACAGAAAAGATATCCATAAAGCTATTTTAATCTCATTCACTCTTATTTTAAGAAATTCCCTTTACATATGTCTGACAATGTCCTCGCATTCTGGTACTACTTTTAACAGATGAATTCCTTATAAATCCTGGATGTTTAAACTGATCTTAAAAGTCAGCTAACAACTCAGCAAATCAATGGAAAACAAATGAAAAAAACATGGATATGACCTAATTGGCTTCAGTATGGTATAGTATGTTCTTGAACAGGCAAAACCCAAACACTCTGCTGTCTGCTGTTGCAAATGGTTTCTCTTTTCTGATTAGAAGTAATAAATAAAAATTATATGGTTTTGTAGTAACTATAAAAAAACCAAACAATTTACTGTTGACTTGGAAAAGAGATGGAGATGAGGCAATAGAAAACATGTTACTGTGAAACAAAAAAATATTCTTATATCTTGTATTATATTTTGATGCTCAAAGAGTGATTGTAGGCACTTCTCTGGAATTAGATTAACCAAGCTCAATGAACTGACTGCTGCAGATGAGATAGTTTGACACTTGCAAATATATGAAATGGCAGTGACATGAGACATGAGACTGCGATTTCTGCATCCCAGGAGAAGAAACAATAGGAGTGTGCCACACCTCAGTCCAGTTACTTAGGACATGTTTTGCAATATTGTGTGTTAGTTTCTTTAGTAAAGGACAATAAAACCCTGAGAGGCAATAAATTCTTATACACTTGGCAATTATGTGGGATTCCTTTTTTCTTTTTTTAATGCATAAAGTGGGGAAGCCCACTTATACTCTCAAATCTTCAACTCCTTTAGAAACTAAACCTTGAATACTTCAGCTGGATTTTTTGCCTTTTTTATTTTGTTTTCCTGCATGACATTATTATAGCACTGACGAAGAATTTGGATCCATCAGCAAAAGGACACTTAGAGAAGTTAAAATGAATTAACCGAAGGTTTGAATTGAACTGCATCATCCAACTCTTGCATTGCTATCCATTTCATATAAAGGTTGACTTGACTAAAGTAATTCAAAGCTAATCTTCTGAAAGAGAATGTCCATGCAATGCAGTCTAACTTCACACCTTCATCTAATTCCTCCTAATTTCCCAAGTGTCTCTGTTTGGAAAAATATCCTGGAGGCACACTAATCTTTAAATATAACAAAAAATTGGCTACATGCCTGGAACTTCTGGTCTCTGATTTTCTCTTCTATTCAGCATTTTTTCTTCTAATATTCCAGACAAGTGAAGTCCAGATGTTTTCTGCTGTTCAAGAAAGCAACCAGAAAGCACCCTTAGGGGTTCAGTCTTTTACTTTCAGAAAACATTAAATTGAGTCCATTTAATTTAAAAACATATATACAGTTTGCTTTTGAATTGCTATTCAAATAACTAGCATTGCATAGTACCTTCGGGCTTCCTAGTTCTTGAATGCCTTTAAATGCAATTGAGTCCTGAATAACCATGTTACTCATTATTGATTTGTATTTCTAAATATCCAAGGTTTAAAACAATGAAATTGCTCGCGCTGTTGGTAAAATTGACTATTTGTTCCACAAACATAGGTACAGATCTCTGTTGCTATTAACACTGAATTCAAGTCACTATTTTCTTGGAAGTTCCTACGCTTTGTGACTTAGCAGTTACATGGCTTGGAGCATGAAACTTTCTTAGAAATAAATTCTTAAAAACTGATTTTAATACTGTTAACACAAATACAAGCTAGAGTAAGCAATGGCTGTAGAGCAGCCCATAGGAGGACTTGGGGTGGCAGTAGATGAGAAGCTCAACATGAGCCGCCAGTGTGAGCTCACAGCCCAGAGAGCCAACTGCATCCTGGGCTGCATCAAAATAAGTGTGGCCAGCAGGGCCAGGGAGGCGATTCTGCCCCTCTACTCTGCTCTGGTGAGACCCCACCCAGAATACAGCGTACAGCTTTGGAACCCTCAGCACAGGAAATGAGTGGAGAAGAGTCCAGAGGAGGACCACAAAGATGAACAAAGAGCTAGAGCACCTCTGATATGAAGACAGGCTGAGACAGTTTGGGCTGTTCAGCCTGGAGAAGGGAAGGCTCCAGGGGACCTTATAGCAGCCTTCCAGTACCTGAAAGGGGTCTACAGGAAAGCTGCAGAGGGGTTTTTCATCAGAGAAGATAGTGATAAGAAAAGGGGTAATGCTTTTAAGCTGAAACTAGGTAAGAAATTTCTAGGTTAGAAATTAGGAAGATATCCTTCACCATGAGGGTAGTAAGGCACTGGAATAGGTTGCTCAGGAAGGTTATGGATGCTCCCTCCCTGGAGGTGTTTAAGGCCAGGATGGATGAGGCTTTGTGCAGCCCAGTCTTGTGTGAGGTGTCCCTGCTCATAGCAGGCATGTTGGAACTTCATGGTCTCTAAGGTCCCTTCCGACTTTAGCCATTCTATGATTCTATGATTTCTCCAGTATACTAAGATACTTTAAATTACAACTACATCTTCCAAAAGAGTTGTAGCTACTCTTTACTGGCAACTGCTGGACAGTTCAGTGAACATATTCTTCATTCTGTTGGTCCTTTTTGAATCACAGAACAGTACTAGAATCAGAAAGGATCAAGGAAAGCCTTCAGTGAACATATCCTTCAAGTGGGACAGTTAGAAATTGGTAAAGTTACCTCATCAGCTTTGCACCAACCTTAGCACACCTGGTTCCCTACTTTACTTGGAAACCCTTTAGACAAAAAGAGGGGTTAAAGAAGAAGCAGTATGATGCAAATTATTCGTTGATGACATCTTACTGTGTATGTTTAACTGCTCTGTCAACATTAACTCCCTCAGTGGGATTTAAAAATAAATTTAATTTGAAACAGCATAGTGCATTTCTCTAGTTGGCAAAGAAGTTGAAAAGCTGTAAGATCTTTTCTTAGCTTTATACTGATTTGAAAGGGGCAGAAGTACATCCATCTTAGCACTCAAATACCACTATTACTATGGACTTCAGAATAGTACAAAGAGCATACACTACGTGAGATAATCTGGTGCAGAAAATCACTACAAATTACAACCAAGTCATCAGGTTGTATAGTAAATTTTTATGTATTATTACTTGGAATATGACTTAAAAGAAGGAGCAGAATAACACTATTAGATCTCTCTTAAAATAGTGAAAAGATCAAGTCTAACTTTCCACAGCTATTTCTTCTGGCATACTACAGAAATAACACAGCTGACACTAAGGTTCTAAGTGAAAGCAGAAGCAGTCAGCTGAAATAAAGAGCATTAAATCACTCTGGAAAAAGAACAGATTATTTTTATCCTCTGTTTTGATACCGAAGATTGGTTCACTGCCTGTCCCAGTGCATTGCTTTTTGATAATTGAGATTATCCAAGCTGAAGTAGAGCTTCATGGCACAGTATGAACTGGGACACCCTGTGGGTTCTCTGAAAGCACAGCAGTGATATCAAAAAAACCCTCATCATCCTCAGTTAGTTTTCTTTTAAAACCTCATGAGGAGCATTGTGAACCTGTTACATATTCAAAGAATAACTTTAACTTTGTCAGAGGGGCTCTTGTGCCAATTTAAAAACTGAATTATCTTTCAAGAAGTTCACCTCCCATAATTAGGAAATTGCATGGAAGAACAGTTGTGAACAGAAAAAAAATCATGAGCTCTCAAAGTTTATGAATGCAGAGATATGCTTGCAAGAGAAGTACAGATAAGAAAGCAGAATTTCACACTGCCAATTAATTTTGAGTGAGTTTGAAATATAATGCTTGTGTCTATAGACACCATCTTGTGTGTAACAGAGCCAGCTCCTAGTTTCTGCTATGATACTAAGCTGCTTAAGGACAGCCTAAAAGTGCAGTAAATTTTCTTTTTAAATATAAATTGTAAATTACAAGACTTCTTCATTGAAGCTCTGCAATGCAGGAAATACTTTACAAATAGCTCTGATTTTCAAGCATACTTTACTAGGAAAACTAACCATCTAAGCAGCATGGCTGAGGATTTTGGAACAGCTAGAAGTGCTTTGCTCTGCTGGAGAGCTGCAAGTGCAATTACAGCCTTGGCACCCACAGCCACTGGAGAGGAACTCCCTGTAAAGGTTTGAAAAGTTACTTCTGCAATCCAGCCTACAAAACTTACCCTCTGCAGTGCAAAAACCTGACCAGGTACAGAGAGACTTCTGAGTCTCATGAGCTGTCTAATATCACCTCTGTTTTCATTCTGTTACTGCAGCAGTCTCTACCCACCTCATGTCTCTCTTTCTACTACTCATGAGTCAGTGCAGTGAGGCAGAGACCTCTTTTTGTTCTGTAATTGTATGCTCTGTACCATCAAGGAATCTCAGGCTTGATTACGGTTCCAAGGTGCTGCTATAGCAAAAATAATTACGTAGTAGAAAAGGAGAATGGGATGATCTTAGAGCTTTATCTCTGCCTGGGGCCACAGACCTACACTGGAAAAAGCTATTCATTATGTCTGCTAAGTTATCAATTACCAAGTCTTCTGCAGAAGATTGTTAACTGTAACAATTCTCCTTTTACAAAAGAAAAGCTAAGGACAGAGAATAAGACCAGAAAGGTATGTTGGGGAGATCTTTTTGCTATCCAGTACACTTTGTCCAGTACAATTTTTACATGGCACTATTAATACAGGAAATTTACTACTCAGTACTTCAAGTCATTTACATCTGGTAGATACAAAAGCAAGTAATTCACCTTATAATAGGAAATGCAACCTCAGCTGATAACCTAATGAAAAGACAAAGTAATGAAAGGCTAAGCTGAAGGAAAAAAGTGAATGAATGAATGAGACTTTCAGAAAATGACAGAAACCACACAGGACAGAACTGACTTCAGAGAATTAATAACCAAATTCAAACTATATCTACAGTTTTCCAGGAGATCTTGGACAAGCAATATTTCCCAGTTGCCAAACTCCGACATTGATGTATCACAAACCAAACTGGACAAGGTTTTCACACAAACACTTTTTTTCTGGAATAAAAGAAAAATAGATAAAAGAATAGGAAAGAATCTCAAATAGATAAGTGAGACAATAGCATAAAGAAACTCTGTATTTTGTATTTAACAAAGGAAAAAAAAAAGAAAAAAAGTTGTTTCAGAGTATCATGGGATACACATTATTGTACTGTATTACTTTTACACTTATGTTTTTGCTGCCCAACCCTATTACAGAGGTGCAATGGTTGAAGAACATTAGACGGACCACAATTCTTGTTTAAGCTTCACCCTGTAACACTCCAGTCCTTCTGTAACATGTTCTTACGCTGTCACTTTTCTGTAACTATGATTAGATTATGCTTAATATAATAAAATGTTATTCAAAATGTTATGTGATGACTGGAATATAGAAGCTCATGTTTCTCATTTGAAACTCAAAGTTGAAATTTCTGCAATACTGAACTTAAGAAGTTTATTTATTACTAAAACATCCAGACCCTGAGTCATACTAAAATTGAAATGGCTGATTCCCATATTTGACACATAATTTGGAACTGCAGCCAAATTTAAAGAAGAGCTTTCTGAAATGGATCTTGATTTCAATGTGTGTGTGAATGATGCTGTACGGTGCTTGTTTCAAGTCTGTCCCCAGGTCACAAGAAAAGATTTGTAGTTTTATGGAGATATCTCATCATTATCTCTTTCAAAGCCTCATCAATTCTGGAGGACAAATCTGTCTTGGTCAAACTAAAACGAGAATTCATCTAGTCTAACAATCTTTTTTTCTTCTCAACACGGGGCAGAAGGGATTTTGTTTCCGTAGTTACCAGGATATTTCCTTTGATCTTCTTCCAGAACAGTTTTATCTCTTCCACATGCATTGACACACAATGTTAAGAAGTATGTATGTATTTGTGAAACACCCTATGCTTCATTACCAATTCTTTGCTGGATGTAACAGAGGAAATCTAGTCTATTGTTAAAGCTGATTTTCTGACTTGCTGATTTAGGTAATTCAGTATTTCGTTATACGTTACTATAAATTGATTTGAGAATACTAAAAGCAAAAGATTAAATTAATAACGTTTATTCCGTGAGGTTTAAGTTTTTATAGTGCAAAGCCAATTCCTTGTTATTAATTATTTTGAATAAATAAAGTTGCATGCTTTCTAAATGAAATATTATTTTGAAAGTAAAATATGCACTTTTTTTTCATTTAGATTCAATATTTGCATACTGGCAATAAGGAACTCTGGAAAGATAGGTTGTTGGGGGTTTGTTTCCTTTTCCTTCTTCTTTAAGACAGAAGAACCTGAACTTAAATTTATCATGTTGTTTTATCCTTGAAAACATTCATATCACTTAAAAAAAATTATTTCCATTTTGGTCTTCAAGATGGAAGCATTTTTAGCATTCCTTCAAAGCCATTCCCCTTCAATTGAAAGAACAAGTTTACATGAAATGACAAGTATCTATTCCACCTATCTAGATACTTTATCCTTTCTAAACTGTTATCAAATACCCACCAAAAAAAAACAACCCACAACAAAAAAACCCAAACAACCCATATAAGCAAAAAAAACCCAAACCCCAGTAAACAACAGAAAAACCCCACAAAACAAAGGCAGACTTCTAAGTATTTATTTTCCTAAAAGATTATTTTTAAAAGGTTGACATAGGCATTTATACAACCAGTTCCATAAAAAGATATACATTCAGTTCTATGTTCTACATCAGTGGTTCTCAGTGTGATTCTTTGAACATAGATGACTTATAAGGCACTAAGTCAGTTGCCCTTGTAGTAGAAAAAATGCTGAAAACCTCTCCTCTTACTCTGAGGCCCAGTGCTCCACATACAACTTATCATGACACTCCTTTCAGTACTACCTGCATAGCTCACTAACAAGCCTAGAAATACGGTCTATTTTTGCGATCTCCAACACTGGATACCTGGAGAGGTATGAAAGCTATGTCAAAGTGGTGCTATTTGGGCTACCATATTTTTTTTTAAAGGAGAGGGAGGCAACAAGACAACTGTTCAGCAGTCAAAGAATGGACACTGCATCCAAATAAAAAAAGGCCATGGAACTGGAGCACGCTTCCTTCCTTGCATGAATATGGTAGATGAAAGAATAGAATTTGTTTGCATTGATCCCATTGCAGTATTACACAAATATCTTTCTTTGAGAAACTAACAACGAGGTCCCTTCCAGCCCCGAAGATTCTATGATTCTATGATTCTATGATACCCAAACTAAAAACCAACCTAGGTTCTCACTATGGCAAGTACAAGTTCTTTCAAAAGCTTTCAAAAGCTGTCTGTCAATTTTGGTGGGAAAGCACACAAATATATGCACTAGCTTAATATGAAAAATTAGGATGGCTATATAGGGTCCACAAAATGCCACAGAACCCTGTGCAAAATTGACTACATTGAAGATCTCCCACGAAATTAAGAAACAAAACTCCCACCACCTCAACAATAAACAGCATATCCATAATCAGAAAAATAATTTTTATTTTTTTTTTTAAAAGTTGATTCCAAGACTTTGCATCTCACACTTTATCTCTAGAGATTGTCAGGAATCAATAAACTATTAGGAACGGCAGATATTCTTCTATGGAAGTATTCAGTAAAACTAACTAAGTTTTCTAGATGAAATTGTTTAAACACAGTTGTCTAAATATTGGATTGAAACAGAATAGACTGATATTTTACTCAGGGAATGCAAATGGTCCATAACACAAGTGTTGTTGACAGCTCAAGAAAGATACACATTATATTAGGGTTCTGATAAGAAAGTTGATTTAAAGAAAGCTTTTGACCTCTCTGAGAAAGTAATAGAGACAATAAAGACATCTAAAATTATTCCAGAATTCACTCACTGCCTGGTATCTAATTATCTGACAACCATTGCTAAACGTTCTGGGAGTAGATGTTATAGGGACAGAGATCTAGATGATTAGGTCATTCTTGATTCTACTGGCTCAAGAATAATTGTGAGCATTTAGCCTAATTCCCTTCTGATTCATCTGTTGCATCAGCTACATAAATTTGGCTGAAGAAGTCCACCTAATTCATCTTTATATAAGAAATAATTTTTTTACAGTGAGAACAATCAATCAATCACTAGATCAAACTCCCCAGGGATGCAGCAGAGTCCTTGTCACTGGAAGTTTTCATGATGCAATTGGACAGGATGCTAGATGATCTCATTTACAATCCCTTTCCTATGAAAGGTTGAAACAGACAATCTTTGGAGGTCCCTTCCAATCTGGGCTGTTCCATGATTAATTCTCTTAGTAAGTGATCTGGTAAAAGGTTTTATAGAAGCTTCTTTGCTGAACATTCTTAAACTTTAGTTAACTATGTATATCCATGAGATATGTGGAAAAGGCATTAAAAAAAAAAAACCAAAATTAGACAAATTGAATTTGGTGTGAGTGTAAGTGACAGTGCTGTCTTCCCAAAGATGGTGAAGCCAGGGCAGAGCAGGGAGACCTGAGACTGAGCAGGAATCCTATAAGGAACTGGAAGGCTGACATGCCAGGAGGCGCATCTGAGAACATATTTAAAAGTGGCCATCTCAGCAGCTCCCTCCAAGCAGCTGCAGTGCAGGGCACGACAGCGGCACCGGCCAGCGCAGAGAGCAGCATCAGCCGGGGTAGAGTGGATCGGTGCAAGCAACTTAGTGTGGGTGTGTGTGAGGGCACACGAGGAGCAGCAAGTAGTGGTTGCCTTCTTTTAGCTAGACAGACGATCATGGTCACAACACAACCAAAAGCCCCTGAGAAAGAATGTGGGAACTCAGACTGAGCTTTCGTGCAGACATGAGGCTGTGCAGGTCTGCGGCTGCAGCAAATGCCTAAGCCTGGCACTGGTACCGGAGGGAGCCAGTGACACCACTTGTGTGCGGTGTGAGCAAGTAAATGATCTGCTCAGGCAGGTGGTTGAACTGAGGGAGGAGATAGAAAAGTTAAGAAGCAACAGAGAATATGAAAATGAAGTAGATTGGTGGAGCCACACCCTAAGGAAAGGGCAGAAGGAAGAAGTTATTGAACAAGTGATGGATCCCCTCTCTTCCTATCATCACACAGGAGGAGGGAAATCACAGGACAGGGAGGAATGGAAAGAGGTCCCTCCTCGGAGAGGCAAGCAAAAACCCTCCCAGCCCACCCCCCCCCTACCCTCCCAGTTGCCCTTGCAAAATAGGTATGAGGCTTTGGAACTTCAGGGCAAGGAAAATGAAAATGAAGAGGCAGATCTATCTAGTGAATCACCTAGGGCTTTTCACTCACCCCCACGCCTTAGGACTTCTTCAACTAAGAAGAAAAGGAGAGTCATTGTGGTGGGTGACTCCTGAGGGGAACAGAAGGGCCCATTTGTCAACCAGACCCATCCCACAGGGAAGTCTGCTGCCACCCTGGGGCTCAGATTAGAAATGTTAAAAGGAAACTCTCCGATCTGGTGCAGCCCTCTGACTATTATCCACTGCTGGTTTTTCAGGTTGGCAGTGATGAAATTGTTACAAGGAGTCCAAGGGCAATGAAGAGAGACTTCAGGGCCCTGGGACAGCTGGTTAGGGGGTCTGGAGCATAAGTAGCGTTTGCCTCCATACCTGTTGTAAGAAAGGATGAAGAGATAAACAGGAGGAGTCTGCAGATCAATGCATGGCTATGTGACTGGTGCCAAAGGCAGGGCTTTGGGTTTTTTGATCATGGGCTGCTATATGAGACACCTGACCTGCTGGTGGCAGGTGGGATGCACCTTTTTGTGGGGAAGTAAAAGTTGGAGGCTACCTAGGACACAGAGATCCTGAGATGATTGAGTTTTTGATCCTTGGAGAAACAAGGAGAGGGGTTAGTAAAACTGCCACCTTAGACTTCCAGAGGGTAAACTTTGACCTGCTCAGAAGTCTGATTGACAAAGTCCCTTGGGAGGCTGCCTTGAAGGATAAAGGAGTCCAGGAAGGCTGGACATACTTCAAGAAAAAAAGTTTTAAAGGCACAGGAGCAGCCTGTCCCCGTGCAAAAGAAACCAGCAAGGAGGGCAGGAGACCAGCCTGACTAAATAGGGACATTTATCTGGACCTTAGGAACAAAAGAAGACTCTATGACCTTTGGAAAAGGGGACAGGTGTGGCATTCAGGATGTACAGTGCTTGTCTCAAACAATCCAAGAGATAAGCTTGGACTTGGGCACTCAGGATATCTGTTGTCTGTCTTGTGGCATCTGAGAGTTGAACAACATCTGCTGATGAACTAAAGAGATGTCTCAGCAACCCACCCAACCCCCTCCTGCAAGGAGTACCTGAGAACTGGGGAGTTTAGTGGGGGACATGCTGAGACTGGAGACAAAGGAGACACTGGACACTGGAGAATATCCAGTGATAACCAGGCCTTGTTATGGAAACCTCTGACTTTGCAGGACAAGACAAGGAGTGCCAGTCTCAAGCTACTTCCTAGGACCGAAACTCCACTGAAAGGAACTAATCCTGTGGTGGCAATTGACTCAACCTCCTCCTTTGTAATGGCTGATCTCATCAATTAGCCAAACAAAGACTACATAGCCCCTGGCATCATACCTGCCCCTGCTATCACAGAGAAGATCCGAAGGGTTTTTCCCTATGCAGGGAGAGAAGTGGGGGTGCAGTGGGCAAGGACTGTATAAAAATCAGGGACTCTGTGGGTGCAGGAAAGCACTTCTCCACCTGGAACTACTTCCCCACCAATGACATCAACAACATTGCTGGACCGTGGGTGGTAACTTTGTTCTCGCTTGCTGTCCTCTCTCTTTCTGCTTTCTCCTCTCTTTCCTGTCTCTGTTTTCCTGCCTGTCCTATCCACTCTAGGGACTTTTGTTGTGTTATTGCAATAAAAGTTTGTTGTGTGCATGATATCTGACCTCGTTTGTGTCTTAATTTCACCATTTGGGATCCCAGTTATTAAAATTGCCATGTATCTGAATACTGGATCATGACAACAGGTCACTCTTGAAGTCTATAAAGATGAAGTGAACCTATGCAGGGTGAAAATTAGGAGAGCCAAAGCACAGCTAGAGCTCAAACTAGCTACAGCTGTTAGGGATAATAAAAAATGTTTCTGTAAATTCATTAACAGCAAAAGGAGGATTAAGGAAAATCTCCATCCTTTATTGGTTGCAAAGGGAATCTTAGTAACAACAGATGAGGAAAAGGTTAAGGTGCTCAACACCTACTTTGCCTCAGCCTTTAGCAGTTGAAGTAGCTGTTCCATGGATATACAGCCACATGAGCTAGGAGACAGGGAGGAGATGCAGAATGAGGTCATCACAATTAAAGAGGAAGTGGTCAGAGGCCTGCTACACCACTTAGATGCACACAAGTCTATAGTACCGGATGGGTTACATCCAAGGGTGCTGAAAGAGTTGGCAGACGTGATCACCAGGCCACTTTCCATTATTTATCTGAAGTCCTGGCTAACTGAGGAGGTCGTAATAGACTGGAGGGTAGCAAGTGTAACACCCATCTATAAGAAAGGCAGAAAGGATGATCTGGGAAACTACAGACCTGTCAGTCTGACCTCAGTACCAGGAAAGGTCACAGAGCAGATTATCTTGAGTGTTACTAGAAGACATACAGAGGATAAACAGGGGGTCAGGCCCAGTCAGCATGGGTTTATGAAAGGCAGGTCCTGTCTGACAAACCTGATCTCCTTTTATAATCTGATGACCCAACTATTGGACAAGGGAAAGGCTGTGGATATTGTCTACCTGGACCTCCAAAAAGCATTTGACACAGTTCCCCATAGAACTCTCATAAAAAAAACTGGCTGCTCATGGCCTGGAAGAGCATACAATCTGTTGGATCATGCACTGGATGGACAGTCAGACACAGAGTGGTAATTAATGGAGTCAAATCCAGCTGGTGGCTAGTCACAAGTGGTGTTCCTCAGGGCTCAGTGTTGGGACCATTTCTGTTTAACATTTTTATTTATGATCTTGATAAGGACATAGAATGCATTATCAGTAAGTTTACAGATGACACCAAGCTAGGCAGGAGTGTGACCTGTATGAGGATAAGGAGGGTCTACAGAGAGACTTGGATAGATTGGATCGTTGGGCTAATGTTAATGGTCTGGGCTTCAACAAGGCCAAGTGCCAGGCCCTGCACTTGGGCCACAACAACTCCATGCAACGCTACTGGCTTGGGGAAGTGCAGCTGGAAAGCTGTCTGGCAGAAAAGGACCTGGGGTTCTAGTTGACAAGCGGCTGAATATGAGCCAGCAGTGTGCCCAGGTGGCCAAGAAAGCCCATGGCATCCTGGTTTGTATTAGAAATAGAGTGACCAGCAGAAGTAGAGAGGTGATTGTCCCCCTGTACTTAGCACTGGTGAGGCCACACTTGGAGTATTGTGTCCAGTTTTGGGCACCTCAATTCAAGAGAGATATCAGGAAGAACTTCTTTACTGTGAGAGTGACAGAGCACTGGAACAGGCTGCCCAGAGAGGTTGTGGAGTCTCCTTCACTGGAGACATTCAAAACCCGCCTGGATGCATTCCTGTGTGATGTGCTCTAGGCAACCCTGCTCTGGCAGGGGGGTTGGACTAGATGATCTTTCAAGGTCTCTTCCAACCCCTAGGATTCTGTAATTCTGTGAGATAGAGGTGCTGGAGCGAGTACAGAGGAGGGCAATGAGGCTGGTGAAGGGCCTAGAGAATAAATCTTCAGAAGAATGCTTAAAGGAGCCAGGAATGTTTAGTTTGAGGAAGAGGAGGCTGAGGGGAGACCTCACCAGTCTCTACAACTACCTGAAAGGTCATTGCAGAGAGGTTGGTGCTGGTCTCTTTTCACAGGTAATTAGTGACAGAACAAGAGGGAATGGCTTCAAGCTGCAACAGGGGAGGTTTAGACTGGACATTAGGAAACAATTTTTCACAGAAAGGGTGGTTAGACCCTGGAATAGACTGCCCAGGGAGGTGGTTGAGTCACCACCCCTGGATGTGTTTAAGGCTTGTGTGGATGTGGTGTTGGTGGATATGGTTTAGGGGAGAACTTGTAGAGTAGGGATGATGATTGGATTTGGTGATCCCAAAGGTCTTTTCCAACCTGAATAGTTCTATGATTCTCCAAATGCTTCATTCTCCAAAATGTCATTTAACTTATATGTGGAATGTGTCTGCATTGGTCCCAACAGACTTTGAAACAAACATGATTTGGCTGTAGAGAGTAATTTTAAGTCCATTAGACCATTAAAACAGATCCTAACATATCTCATTTCTTAAAAGGAAGGCATCTTTTCGTGAAAAATTGCTCCTTATTCCCAGATGGAATAAGAGCTGCTCTCTGCAGTCACAGAGCCATTTGGCCATTATGATGTGGTGTTGACACAGCTGCAGTCTCTGGCAGCTCAGCCAGTTTCACATGGCTCTGCTCTTTTCTCCCTCCCTCTTCCCCCTCAAAATCTAGAGATAAGTACTGTGCAGTTTCTCACCTGGTCTAGCTGGATTTGTGCACAAGTCATTACAAGATTCCACCACTGTCTTGTTTGATGTCGGTACATTTGGCTATTGTACTTTCAGGAGGGCTATGAAGTCAGCTCTGTGACTGTGCATGAATACAAAGTTGGTTGTCAGTACATTACTAGGTCAAGAGTTGAATGAGGACATATTGACTAAGATAAAACACCGATTAATTAACTCACATAGGTGGAAGTGAACGACCAAAAATAAATTCATATTGTCTTTGTTTAGCCAGGTGTTTTACTGGATCCTTTGCTTTTCCTAAATGTGAAAGCCTTTTGTGTCAAATACATTGTGACACCATGAGAGAAGGCGGAAAGCAAGAAGGCATTAACATTTCAACACTAAGACCCACTAGGACTGTGAACTGTTTCTGCTTTAAATTAGCAAATATTCCCTGCAACTGCTTTGCCTGGAAACACACTAGATGAAAACTAGCTAACATAGCACGGATTTCTAAGACACTACTCTCTATCTTCCTCCCTTTTTTTGTGACTGATGAGTAATTGCTTTATATGACAAGCTCATGTGCTGAGTTACATGAAGAGACTGAGAGTCAGATTTGTCCCCAAAGCAGTTTAGAGTTTTCACTCAGCTATCTTTTTAAAACTCCACCAAACATTTAACATTCTTCTGGCAATTGCTTATCTTGGAATAGTTTTTGGAAGCTCCTCCGGAGAAGGTTTTCACTGTGATTACAAGGGGAAAAGGGCAGAAGAAAGGAAGTTCTGTTCTTGCACCTTTTATGTTTTAAACTTGTCCTAAATAGGAGCTACTGAGAGAGATAGATTATAACTAAGAAATATGTATTTCTCCTTAGTTTGAGAACCAGTTCAAATTACCCATCTGTGAACTACCTGGGGGGGAGGGAAAAAAACTTTATGGATTCAGTGGTTTTTCTTCCATAGAAAGAAAGTTCAAGAAACAAGGTTTTTCAGAATTAATCCCTTTATGCATCTATTAGAAACTTTCTGCATCAAGAACTGTCAATTTAAAAAAAAACACGATTACTTGAAATTTTTATTTCCATCACATTTGATTCAATAGGTCCTAAATTTTAACTGATGGCCTGTGAAGTATTTTTAATACTAGTTTTAAATAATAATTGTATATAGTTTAGACACATTATATAAGCCTCTTATTTGTACAGTGCTCCTTTATGAAGCAACTTTTGCCACAAATTTCTCAATTGGGTTTTCATATTTTATTATACCACAAAATATTCCAGATTTTCTACTTTACCAGAAGCAAATGGGTGACACTACTGTAGTGCTCAGCAGCCCCAGCAATCCTGGAAATGGAATATTCCAGGGAGAAGAAATGCAAAAGTTCCTCCTGGGATAAAATAAACAGGCCTCTCTTGTATGCCTAACATTTTATGTGCAGTCAATGAGAGAGTTAAACATCTTTGAAGACCTGGGAAAGAAACCTGTATGGCTAAATTAGGCATATCCTTCCTCCCTTGACAGGCACAGAATTCAACCTCTCCAGGCACTCTGCTGTAAATCACTCTGGGGCTCATCTGTATCTGTGTGGCTCCTTTTGAATGCCATATAACCACTCCCCCAGGCACCCCCTAAAGAGCAGTAACATCAGGGTTGATCTAGGGTGAGAGCAAAACAGATGGAACTGCTTGCCTCAAAAATTTACGAGAGCTAGAGGAAAGACAAGTATTTCCAATTTACAACAATGGCTTCTAATCCAGCCTTTGCAATCCCAACAGAATAAAGGGAATTAGATCATCTTCCTAATGACCAACTGAAGCTCTAAAAAAGTCTGTTTCCCAATAAATTTAAACATTTCAACTACATCTAGATGCCTCAGTTTGGATCAGAACAGTCTGTACATCTCTATTTCTAAACAGGCATTTAAAAAAAAAACAACAAGCAAGCAAACAAACAAACAAACCCAACAAAACTAAGGTTGCACACTTGGGGAATTTTCATGCCAAATAGTTCCCAATTAATTTCTATATGAAAGGTTGAGTGGATTTCTGCCTGGGATTTATGTTTTATGCTTATTATTCTTAGTGCCTAAGTGGGATTCTAGGAGTTCAGATCACACAATAGTTGGCTTTTGATTTAAATTATACATCCACATTCTAAAGCTAATGGGAAAGCATTGTAATTCACAGACCTCACAAAAGCAAATAAATGTAAATAACTAGTTATAGAAATATGCGTTCCATGACATTTTTTAGAGCTTTTGGAAAATAGAGAGCATGCCAGAGTTTTATTTAATTGATGGGCTTTAAAAAGCCCTAAAGAAAAAAAGTGATTTCTTGTAACAGAGTTTATTTTTGGAAGAACTGCTGTGTTTTGTCTCATGAGGATTGTAACTCTGATGCTTCCTGAATAGATCTTGACCTTCTGAAATTCTCTTTGCTAAAGCAGTACAATACAGATTACACACCCTAAAAATAGTAAATCAAAGGGTCGTTCTGAATTTTCATCTCTTTTGATTCCTTGTCAAGGCAGTTAGTTAGCATGCAAAAGGCCTCTCTTCTCTGGAGAGAAGATGAGTGAAACTACACCAAGAAAGCTCATACCTGGATAGAATGATAATCCTGCAATTGTTTGCTGTATCTAATGGACTAGATATAGCTGTTATATAAAATCAGAACTGATACTCAAGATTTCTGTAAACATTCTCCTTTCTTCCTTCAGAATGTCTTGTCTCTTTGGTAGAAGTCTGAATGCTTACCATAAGGCATGGACCCTCTTAGTCTTCTCAAGACCAAACAGCCCCAGGTCTCTTCACCTTTCCTCATATGACAGGTATGCCAGTCCTTTAATCATCCTCACAGCCCTCTGTTGGACTCCTTCCAGTGTATCCCTATTCTTCTTGAACTGGGGAAGCCAGAACTGGACACAAGATTCCAGATGTAGTCTTACAAGGGCAGAGTAGAGGAGGAGAAGTTCCCTTGACCTGCTAGCCACACTATTCTTAATACATCCCATGGTTCCCAGAAAGTGATCTCCACTGTGATTATTTCTTATCGCTTGGGTCTGCCTCTTCCAACGTCTGCAGCCAACATGTAAATTATTCAACTGCTACTGAGCCAGTCCAGGGATTTAGCAATTTCAGAGGGTAAACTGTTTCTGCACCAACCAGAGACCATATTCATTCAGTTGTCCCTCTTCTTCAGTCAACATGTGAAGTAATAAGCCTAGCCCTATGTATTGGCACCCCACTAAATTAAATTAAGTTCTCCTTGCTGGAATTTACTTTCTACCAGTCACCAGGGTTTCAGGAGGGATATGAACCTTAGACTAGGAAACAATCCCTTTAGGAAATGTGTTGGTTCAAGTAGAACCAACAAATTCAAGTAGAATACAGCTCATAAGTTTTGTTTTCTGAGGAGATATGTTTGCCCAGATTGAAGCAATGTTCTGTTTGCAGGCCTTGTGCTCTCCATTCTGTTTGGCAGGGAAAAGCATATGTCAGCATGAATAGCTAATTTTACATTTTTTCTTTACTATGAATTTTTTTAAAAAGCCTCCTGTTGTTCCACAATACCAAGCTCTAGCATCAGCTGTATAGGGAAGTGATCATAAGAACTGCCTTATAGACTCAACTTCAGACCAGATGATTGGTTGATAGGTGCAGCCGTATGGGAAAGGAACATTTGTAAAGATGCTGCTTTCACCAACTAAACTAAAGTGATTTCATCATACTCAGCAGCACACGTTGCATCACCTTAATGAAGCATATATTGGTGATACAATTACACCGAGGAGTGCAATTTCCATTACACAAACAGGAAGCTTGGAATGAGAGTTCAAGGCAGCCCCATAATGACCACTCATTCAACAATAGCTACTTCCAAAGTAGTTAATATCAGAGTATTTTTCCTTGACAAACTTCTGATTGTGAGTGGCATAGAGAAAACAGGGAGCCCAGGATGATTGCCACCTTCAGCTACTGGGTACCGATACATTCACTTTTTGAATTTTTACTTAAAGTACCTCAAGAACTTTGTTATTATTTACATTATTATTTTTTATTAATAAGACAAATATTTTAAGTTCTTAAACAAGTCAGCAAAAAGATTGTTTTGCAGTTTTACCAGTGAAAGCAGAGGAGGAACTTCAGATTTATTCTTTGATAGTGAAAAATGTTTTTAATGCCAATATCCAATAACATAATCTGGTCTACCTATTACCTCAGCTAAGCATCCAAAGGTCTAAACTGAACTTTAGCTCCCAGAAAGTTTGAAGATAATTTGTAGTTAATTTTTGCAAGTCTGAATCAAGTTGCCAAGGAGTGAATCAGATAAAGAGAATGCTCTCTCAAGTTTTGCATCTGTGAAGGACCAGGTATTTCCTTACACGAACATGAAATGTCCTTTGTGTCAGCCGACAAAACTGACTTAACACGGCATCTCCACACAGCGCTGAACCCCCTCTGTGTGTATGGGGGGGGTATGGGATATAATTATGAATCTAAAAGTAAGTTAGCACAATTCTTATATGCTTGTCTTCCTTTTTCTGTTCCTAGATTTCAGTTGACTAGGAGGTAGCTTTTAAAGAACCTATAAGATAAAGTTTCCTGTTCCAGAAAATAGACCCCTGAACCCTCCTTTTTCTTCACAGTCTCAAATTGTTATGCAAAAGACAGTCATTTAGGTTAAGAAAGCTAAACTTACATATAATTGTATTTTCCTCTCAATAAGAATTATTCAGCAATGAGGTAATAACATACCCTTTAATAATGTAAATTTAGACATATTATGAAAAAAATAGTTTTGCTCAACATTCCCTAGCTACTATCCTCCCACAAATTATTCTCCAAGTAGGAACAGTTTGCTTTTGCACTGCCTTTTATCAAATTACAAAAAAAAACACCCCAAAACAAAGGAAACTTTTTTTTTTTTTTTTTTGTGGAAATATGACTAGAAATAACACTGGAAAAAAATCTCAGACAACAATGAAGAAGGCACTCTAGAAGATCTGAAAAACAGTAACAATTTAGTACTTTGTTCATACTCAGAACAAAGCTTGAAGAATCAAAAAAATTCTCTTAAGTAATGTGTCCAGTGGTGAAAAGGTCAGTATTTCCTTCCAAGTGAGTCATCAAATTTTACTTAATACATTTACTGAAAATGTTTAAAGCAGTTGGCACTTCCTTCTTTCTGTAAGTGTTTTGCTAACTCATATAAAGCTATGTTTTATGGAGACCATCCACTTCATGGAAATATCTGAAAACAAATAGGAAACTGCTGATATAAATTTCTTTAAAATCTATAGTAATATATATTCAGTATAGGTCAAGAAATGTAGGATGCCACTCCCTTTTGAAACAAAGAGTCTCTTTCATAACAGGATTTCTTTTTCAAAAGGCCTATTTCTCCTGCTCTAACATTACAGAATGAGTCTGATTCAGTGCATACCTGAGTAGGATTCAATGAAATCTGAACAGTGTTGGAGACAAGAGAATACAACAAAAAAAGTATGCGTTGTGTGTTGTTTTCACTTGAATATTTACAAGTACACTGAAATGCCATACACATATTTGAAAAGTCAAAACAAAAATAAAATTACAAAAAACAATAATTGTGATTCTGTTCATAGCAGTTCTGTTTAAAAACTGATTAAGTGTAACAGGGAGACACTTACTAGTAAGATGCAGAGAGTCAGATGCTACAACAGTCATTAAATAAAAAAGATGGGAGAACATATTGCTTTTCAACTACGTTTGTTTTGTCCCAGTTCAAGGATATGATAACTGGTAAAGGTCAAATATATCAAGAAGCTCTGAATCACCTTTTTTTTTTTTTTTTTTTTTTTTTTTTTTTTG
>NW_009952801.1:4897101-4906305 GCF_000747805.2 Chaetura pelagica
GCTTGCCTGCCCGCCGCCGCTGCTGCCAAAAGTCCCAGCGCCGCTTAAACCGCCGCGTTTCCAGCGTCTGCACACCTACGGTCCCGGAGCCGCGCACCGACTGTCGCCGCTTTGTGGTGGGGGGGGCGACCTGCGCTTGGAGTGCCTGCAGCCTCTTTGCTACCAGCTCATCGAACCTGCACTGCCGTGGTGAGACAATTCCGGCTACCCCAGCTTATAGGGGAAAATATAATCCAGCCATTCGGGCAAATCCCTCCCCTCTACTTCCCTCACGTGAATAAGATGTGTAACTAAGGTGTACCCATATATGTTTAATGTGTTGTAATCACTCCTTTTGAACCTCCTGCCCCAAATTGCTTTGTTTTCCCCACAATAAACCTTGCTGTTGTTAGAAATTTAGTAAGCACTGAGCGAGTTATTCACTCAAAAAAGTCAGGACATAAGTTCCTGTATCCTCTGTGTGAGGCGATACCCACGTGTGGATCTCTCAACAAATCCTGATAAGTTAATACACTCCAATAAGGAGATATAATAGGTCACGGATCGTGACAGCATCTTCTTCTATAAAAAAATACTGGATTTGGATTTCAGTAGCAGAGAATTACAATAATTTTCTGCCTCAGAGATCCAAATAAACCAGAAATCCAATATTAATCAACCTTCTGACTGGATATTTTGTTTTCTTGTTGCATAAAGAGATTTGGAAACATCTCCGAGCATTTGCTGGAACTGTGATGAATGGCTGAAGGCTTAGGAACACAGCTGTTCCTACAGTGCTGTGGCTGAGCCCACTGCTTCAAATATCTACAAACAATGCAACAAATACATAGACCTCCTCTGTAAAGAAGAAACGTTACCATCTTTACAAACTTCTTTCCCCTTCATTAAATCCCTGTCTAGAAATCCCTATACTTCTACCCTCTTTTCAGGGCAAAGCCAATTGCACATTCACTGACATGGGTGAAATTAGTCAAATTAGCAGTATTGCATTATTGTTTTTGAAATTACAAGTATAAGCTATCAGCTTCCAAAGCATCAAACAGCACCATCATCTTACAGCACCACAGTAGATGGCTCCTTGCTCTATGTCACTGTTATAATTCTCAACTATCAGATCTTACCTTCTACAATTATGAACCTAGCACTCTTGAATTGTGCTAATGTGGTTTTAAAACTCTGCAATTTGATGTGGTATTCTGTTTTTGCTGTTTTCATTAGTTCCAACTATTCAACTAATCTATTATCTAAGTCTAGGTTAAATTCAGTGAAATAAGTGTACTACACAGTTCTTTTGTCCAGGTTTCATGGTTTTATCTTGACGGTCCACCCTAAGATTGGAAAAGGGAATTATGAAAACAATATTGTGCATCTTCTAACTAGGAGGTATTGATACAAAGTGTGAATGTATAAAAAAATGAAACCTCAGATTTTATTTTTCTCCTCTTCTTTAGGATTCTCATACTTACTTTACCCATTGTGACTTATAATGTAGGTAAGTTGATAAAAATATAAAATTGAGTGTAACTCTGCACCAACTGACTCAATAGAACTGCTTCTCAACCTAATAAATGGGGAACAGTGAAAGCAAAACTGATGTTTTCCATCTCATTCTATAATTTGAGGCTGAACCTAGGAGAGATACACTTTCACACTCTGGGGAAAGAAATAGAAAATTAATTTTCCATTACTATTATGCCTCCATTAGCAGCAGGGTATGAGGTCATAGTGCTGCCTCAATAAAGATTGCTCAGCCTCCTCTGCCAAGTTCTGTGGTCCTGCAGGGTATGAACAGCTTGTCTATGAAAGAGCCTCTGGATGTGGTGGCTCTATAAATGCCTACACTGCACAGTTAATAACATATCAGCTGGATAAAGGTCCTGCAGATGACTAAAGAGCTACTGAACATGAGTTTCCCAGCCTTGTAAAATTGCTCTTTCTTCCACCTTCTCCTTAGAGTCCACCCACAGACAGACACAAATGCAGACAGAACCACAAGTTCCCAAGCTGCAAGGTGCCAGATATAAAAAAACAGGGGTTTATTGCCCACTTTCTCCCTTCCTGTTATCCTACAAGATAGAGGATATATCAAAAGAGACATGTGGGTGGTGTGGTGGTTCTCTAGAAATCTGCAAAGCAAATACTGCAGCTACTGACCCTCTCACAAGTAGAGGAAGCACCTGAATCCTGCTGTTAACACATCTCTCTACATTACCTGCATTTCCTCTGCATGGTGCACAGAATGTCTATTCTATCAAGCTGCCTTTTAGAAAAGCCCACAGGTCAAGGACAGCAGCTGCAACCATTTTAGATATGCACAACCCGAGTTCATTCTCCCTCTGAAAGGTTTAAAATTATTAACCTCACTACAGCAGAAATTAGAAAACTCTACAGCTAGTAAACATCATCTAATAGTGACAATTTCCAACACTATCACTTTAAAATATTCAGCTGCGGGGCCTTAATATCATCATGCAGATCATGTATGAGAAGAAAGGGGAATAGAAAAAAATATAAAATCAGCAGATCACTGTTCTCTCCACAGCCAAGAAAACAGGTATTCCATGGCTTTTTTTCAACACAACACAAAACACCCTCTCAACAGCTTTTCTTCAGCTTAACAAACCCCCCTACCCCAGCTGAGGGGAAAAAGCCAATGTCAAAGGGGGAATATAAGAACAAGGCACTTTTAATCTCTCTACCAGCCTCCAATACCTTCAGTGCTTCATTTTAAGACCCTCCTGAGCTACACTTAAGTTCCTTTATTGTAGTCACTATCAAGCTCACAAAAGATGTGTCCATTGCTAGAATTTTTAGACACACCTTTGACAAGAGGTTCCATAGATAAGATACCTCTGTGAAGAACCATTTCCTTTGGTTTGTTTTGAATCTGGAAACGACTACTTAATGACTAATGGTTGGTTTTGGGTTTTTTGTTGGTTTGGTTTTTGCTGGCTTCCCTCCCCCAGTGGAGAAACATGGCAGCAATTTTCTGTTCACACTCCTTATGCTACTAATATACTACTGTCAATCCTCCTCTCAGTTGTCTTTCCCCCACTACCCCCCTCCCACCCTTAGGCTTTTGGTTAAGAACTTCAGCTCTCTAGATTTTTTATGATTTCCCACAGAAGAGAGCTTGGACACATATAATTCAAAAGCAAAAGCGTGGTTCAAAAAACTCACAGACAAACAACAAATCATCTCAGAAGGCCCCAACAGATCTAGACTAGAGTTCATGATAATTTTAGAAATTATGCATCTTTCTATGCACCATTATTCCAACTCTTAGACAGAATATGATTTATTACACCTAATAGCCAGATTTACAATTGGACTTAACAGTGGTCATATTTTACAATAATTATAATTTTTTAAAATGGAGGCAGACTATAAGCCCTGACTGTGAGCACTGAACATTTCAGAGAAAAACCTCAAAACTCCCACACCTTAATATATTAATTTACTCACAAAAAGCATTTAAACTTCTAGCTTCTTTCTTTCTTGATATGGTGATACAATTTATATAAACACTGAGGCTTTCCTAGCTTCATCCTCTTCCTGCTCACTGAGCTAGAGATCAGTCCAAACTCCCCAGCCTCCAGCTTCAAGGCCTGGTGCTCTTCTTTCACTTGACCACAAACATAGGTCTCTAATCTTCATGCACAAATACTTAAGAGTTCCTTCCGTCAGTTTTTTCACACACCCATAAATCAAGCTGACTCTCAGTTCTTCTTCTCTTAAGTCTGTCACTTTCTCCACTACTCTAGTAAAAAAAATATTGAACTCTCATTTCATACCAAATTTCAAACCTCTTTTCGAGAGCTGGCAGCTTCACCTTATCCTGCAATGAACATCTTTAGTGGCTTTTTCTTCTTTAATCTGTAGGGACAAATCAAGGAAGTTCTATGCCTCAGAGTCTGATCTTCAAGAAAGAGATGCTACTTTTATAGATAATTTCAAAGGCTATAATTATATAAGCACAATTCAATCCTTATGAGTCATTGTGGATATGGAAAGAGTAAATCATGTTAAAGAAACCTGGTTTCTTTTAAAAAATGAAAGTTTATATTAGCCTTGATAAACCAAGAAGCTCGACATAGCTGGATTTTTAAAACGTTTAGAGGAAATTCAAAACCACGGATCACTGTTATAGTTAAGAAACTTTTCCTGTGGATGAAGTAAATCTTTATTAAAAATTGGCTTAAAACATTTCTCCAATATCAAGCACTTGTGATCCAGCATTCATTTCTGAATGCTTGTATCCTGAAATCTGACTCTGTCCTATCCTTGATCTTTAGCTTGTATTTCTGGGGACACCTGCATTCCCTGTAGAACTGCAGTAACTTCAATAGACTCCAGATCTGATGCAGTTGCCTGCCTTCAGGGATCAGCAGTACCAAGATACCAATCAGTATCCAGAAAAACAGGAGACTGGAAGGAAGATGGAAAGGCAGCTGCTAAGAAGTGAAGTCCCACAGGGCTGTACATTAACAGCAGCAGATTTTCATATTTTATTCAATGGTCTAGATAAAGCTGTTATAAGCCAGATCATTAAATTTGCAGATGATACTAAAATAAGGGTAATATTTAAGACTCCGAGGGATGTAAGAATAATCCTGACACTAACAAAATGGGCTCAGAGGTGAGACAGGAAATTAAATGAGTATTCATTTAATGTAATGAAAAGCGACACACTTCAGTAAAAATACTACCCAGGACACATACTGAGACACTTACAACTTACTAAGCTAATTAATATGCAAAGAGAGAGTTACAGGTTATATTTGCATTGCCATTCACATTCATAGTTTTAAACAACAATTAGACAACATACCACCTGTCCTAAAGGGATAACAGATTAGCACAGAAAAAATACACTGTCAGTTAACACAGTAAGACTGTTTGCCAGCACACTCTGGGAAGAATGGATATAGCTCTCTGGACTACTCAGTTGTTAACAAGAATCAGAAGAATGTCTGTGGACACCACCACCAGTATCTATGGCTTTCTACTATTTTCCTCTCTGCAAATTTAGTTCTGACTAGAAGTTAATTAGTAATAATACAGAGAATTTTTAAGAACATAAGACCTCAGGTATGAGAAGAGCAATGTTATATTACTATGTATCTCAATAATCCTCAACACAATAAAATGCCCATTTCTAAGAGGAGGTAAACCCCTCCTCTGTCAAGAAACAACACCAACCTCTAAAAGCAGGCCTCCAACCCTATCTCAAGGTTGCATAAGAAAAAAGGTCTGATAAAAAAAGCAAGCAGAAAACCAGTAACATGCAGAGAAAATTGGGGGAAAAAAGAAACAGTGACAAAATCAAGAACAAAACAAACCTTCAAGCAAGCTAAAGGCAAAGGTCCTTAACCATATTTCACAAAAAAAAAAAAAAAAAAGCAAGCCAAAACCACCATTACAGACACCAAAATTTTTTTACTTATATAACAAAAAAAGACATTAAAAGCTGAAGTTGTTCTCTATTAACACTACTATAATAGCATGCCATAACACCTACCATCCAGCTTAGAATGCTTCTTTTCATTACACCAGTGAAAAGCCCCCCAAAAATTCCCTCACAATTTATCCTTGAAACAAAGCAATCATTTACATTGAGGGCAGCAGGTTCCCCAGGTGTTCTTGTTTTAGCCAAATTTCTTCCTCTAGCCCATTAACAGTGCCAATTAACTACAAGTGTTCAGCTGCAGAGCCTTAGTTAGAACTATTGTTTGTTACAATTCGAAGAACAAAATTTCAAGGAAAACAACAGCAGTGTTAACAGAGAAACTGTCAAGGTCAGATGATTCATTTATCTAGGAGCTTAGCAACAAAGGAGAGCTGTGAAATACTGTAATAGCAATAAGCCAATGGATTAACACAGCATCAAGCAACATCTTGAAGGAGATCAAAGTAGTAAATACATTGAAATGCAATGACAAGAATGAGAATAGAGTTCAGCTTAACAGTGTGAAATATAGAATGAATTGCAAAAAGACCCACACATCTTAGAGCAATACAGAGAGGATGGAAAGAAAATACTAGCAAAGCTTTGCCTCAGTTAATAAAAATTAAAATAAATCTCTATTCCTTCTTTAATGAAACATTTCTGTTGGTGTATTTCCTAAAGAAATTGCAAGAAGTCTTATTTTTACAAATAATGTTATCCTAAAATACGTTTTAAAAAAGTAGAACAGTTAAGGGATTCAGTTAAGTACTATTTAAGATTCCCAGAAAACCAAATAATTCATCTAGCCTACAGAGCAGGGGAAAAAAACAAACCAAAAAAGAACAGTGACTCATACTAGTAAGCCCTCTGATTTCAGTTTAGAAAACACAGGTTGATATGTTTCTGAAAATAATGGCTTACACTAAGTGTATGAATATCAAGTCAGAGGATATAAAGTGCAGTGTATCTGAAAGCATTACAACATACAAATAAAGTCCATGGTCTGTGATTAAGTTGAACAGAATCTGTTACAGTATCAAAAATTCCAAGCAGTCAAGATAAAGCCTCATGTAAATATAAACTTACCAGAGAATAAACCAGTTGTGAATGAAGAGCATTCTAGGTGTTAGGATGACAGAATCACTTGCACTCAGTAAATACAAGACTGTCATCCTTCAGTACTATCTCATTGCTGCAAGCACCAAATTGTATCTGCAAAGGATTTTAGCGTGATCACATTTGCTGTTAAATAACTAGGTTTAAGCTTGTATATTAATGTATACTAGTCACAACATTATGGTCTAATTTAGCAATACTATTTCCTATGTAAATCTGTACAGTTCCTCAGATACAATAAATATATGCAAATGGTTACTGCTAAATAGCAGCTACTACAGAAGTTGTAAGAGATCTAAAATCTGATATTTTCCCACTGCTTTTATCTTTAGTGTCTCCACTAGCCCTCCTCTAACCCCAGCCACCCACTCCCACAATTGGACTTAAAGGTCACTGTTGTGTCTCAGTTTGGTGTGTTTTCAATACGGAATAAGTCCTTTAAGGTTTCTGCACTTAATGACACCCAATCTGAGTGAGTTTTTACTGTTGAATAATGATGTATTTCTGTTTGCAATAGACAGTAAGAAAGGACGTACCTATTTAATTTCTTTCTTTCACATTATATTGTAAAAATGCTGATAGATACCAAGAAAACCAGTTGTATTAGTAAGCAATTCCCAACCATCTACTATCAAATTAATCTAAATTTATTGGTCATTTATTGATGATTACTTTATCCATGGTAGCTTCCTTGCCAATTAGTGTATCAATCCTTCTTTTCTAATATTTACTTCCTAGGACTTAAAGGTTAAATGCTAACTGTCCTTTTATCCTCCCAGCTTCTGGTATGCATCCCAGTTGTGTCCTGACTACCTGCTGGCACATAGCAAGGCTTTCCACTCTTCTTCCATCCTTATGGTACAGACAGCTGGTTACATCAGTCTGAAAGCAGCCTTTGTTTCGTCCTCGTCTGAACAAGAGGAATTAGCTGTTAACTCCAGCTACCATGCAATCTACAAATAGCCTCTGAAAAGCAATCATACTGTCTCTCAGTCTTTGTTACATTTTGTTGAGAGATTAGTCCTTTTGCAATCTCTAAATAACCTTGTTGCCTTCTGCCATGTGCAGGTGACTGGAGATGTATCTCATGTTACAGTACTGTGGACAGGCTCTCAATAGCATTGTGCTAAAATAGCATTAGGGTTTTTCCTTGAAAATTAATTTCTCACTGAGAATCTTCCCCCTCCTCAACCACAGCCCTTCAGAGACCCCTGGATCTGACTAGCAAACCCAGTGCTTCCTTCTCAGTTACTTTTGGTCACCCATGTTTTGAACTAAGAGGGCGTTTTTGTCATTAGCCCTTCAATGAATGACATTACCCTTTCTATTACTAAAGTTCATAGAATCATAGAATGGCTTGAGTTGGAAGGATGCTAAAGATCACCTAGTTCCAACCCCTCTGCATGGGCATATACATCTACTACTAGATCAGGTTGCTCAGAGCCTTACTGAACCTGGCCTTGAACACTTCTAGGAATGGGGCTTCCACAGCTTCCATGGGCAACCTGTTCAAGTGTCTTGCCACCCTCACACCAAATAACTTCTTCCTAATGTCTTCCCTCTTACAGTTTTGATCCATTACCTCTTGTAAAAAGTCCTTCCCCAGCTTTCTTGAAGGCCCCATCAGGTACTGAAAAGCCGGTGTGAGGTCTCCCCAGAGCCTTCTCTTCTCAAGGCTGAACAGCCCCAGCTCTCAGCCTGTACTTGTAGGAGAGGTGCTCCAGCCCTTGGATCATCTTCCTGGTCCTGGACTTTCTCCATGAGCTCCATGTCCTTCTTATGGTGGGGGCTCCAGAACTGGACACAGTACTCCAGGTGGGATCTCATGAGAGCTGAGTAAAAGGTGAGAATCACCTGCCTTGACCTGATGGCCACATTTCTTTTGATGCAGCCCAGGACACAGCTGGCTTTCTGGACTTCAAGCACACACTGCTGGCTCATGTTGAGCTTCTCATCCACCATCACCCCTAACTCCTTCTCCTCTGGACATTTTTGCAATCCATTCTCCATTCAGCCTGTATTTGTGCTTCATTACATACCTGTTATTCTATTCCTTAAGATTATACTATAACCAGATCTGTCCATCCTGGACATATTTCAGCTTTACCAGCTAATTATTATTTGTGTACTCAAACATTCTGTGCCAACGTAATTTAAGAGAAATAATAATAGCCCCAAGACCAACACTCTTTAAAGAGTTCTCATTTTAACTCTCAGGGTTTTATTTTAATTAGCCCCTCCTAAGAAAATTAGAAAATGTGAACTGGTGAGACCAATTTCCTTTCTGCCTGGATGCTTATAGAAAGTATATGATTTTTGTGTTCAATATCCCATGGCAGATTTTTTTTATTTATTCCATAAATCCATCTTTTTTAACTCCATAAACACTTTTGATATTAATAAAATTCTATAGCTGTAAATTTCACAGCTTAATTATGAGGCAGGTGAAATATTACTCTATTTTCTTTTGAATCTAACAGCCTACAACTTCATTTGATGCTACCTAGATTTTCCAGTACTAAAGAAAGTTAATAAGCATCCCCTACTGATGCCCTTTCTACTTGAGATTTTATGCACTATAATCATAATTCCTTTCAGCAGGTTTGTCATGAAGCTAAAAAGATGTAGCGTATTTAGTC
>NW_009952801.1:4906322-4911629 GCF_000747805.2 Chaetura pelagica
TTCCCTACATGCCTTACAATTTCTACATTTATCATAATCTCTCCCAGTTTTGCTAATAATTTCCTATGCAGCATCATATAAAATTATTTGTCAAAGCATTGATAGAGGATGTATTCTTTTGTTCTTGTCTAAAAAATTAGTTACCCCATGTGGAAATGGTAGCGATTTAGTCTGCCATGACCCTCCTTTGGTTAACAATTTCTGCATTTTATTCTGTTTCCTATTTACCTGCACATTTTAATTTTTTTTTCTTTTTTTTTTTATTTTTTTTTCTTTAAATGTGTTTTGATTCTATTGAGGTCAGACTAATGAGCATCAAATTATTTCAATAATTTTCTCCTTTTATCTAATAGAAATGTAGTATCCGTTGTTCTCCAGTGATGAAAGCATCCTTGTTCCTTCATTATTTTGTAACAGTGAATAATGGGTGCCCAAAGTTGAACTCATTAAGCTTACATAGTTTTGTTTCCAATAGTTATTTCCATTTTTGTATATTCAAACTCATGTACTGTCCTCATTTTTCTTTCATGTTCTCTATTTTCCTCTTAATTTAAAACTGAAACAAAGCATTCATTTGGATTTGCAGACATACTTTTTTTCCCATTCCTTTTACAGCTTCTGAGCTCAGCATTTTGCAGCTCTCAATTGATCTTTACTAGTGACAGACTTCCTAAATAAAGTTTTCTTTGCTGATGAGTTCTTTTATCCATTTCTTTTGGATTTACTCCTAGCTTATTTTTAACAATATTATTAATCTAGTTCTGCTTAGAACTTTTTCTACATAGTTATGTTAGTCTTGCAGTCTACAAATCATTCTTTCATCTTTGCAGCTCTGGTTGTACAACCAGTTCAGGTGTCATTGTGGGGAACACCATTACTTCAATGCAGTGCCTTCCTACTACTTTGCAGCAACACATACCTGATGATGTGCCCAAACCAACACGCTAATCTCAAAGCCCAAATGCTGGGGAAAGTGATGCAGGTGGTCATCCAGGTGGCTCTGCGCAGAGCTGCAGTCTATCACAGCGGAGATGAAGGTGAATTTTAATGAAACAGGACAGGCTTGGGCAGCATGTCTCCATCCTGTGTTCTCAGGACATAATGTTCCAAGATTATTAGCACAGCATCATGCAAATACAGGCTGGAGCATTTCTGAGCTTAATGCACCCAGTTGTATGTTAGAAGAACAGCACAGAGAGGCTTAAAAATCTTTTCAGAGTCTGCTTGAGAATGGTCAGGCATATTGGAAGTTCCTGTCAATACCAGAACCAAGCACATATAAAAAAGACCTTAGAGGTTTTCTTATCCTCTACTTCTTGTGATCTTATTTTCTAAAAATCCAGCACATATTTTAGTGAATTTTATTCATTCTAATTAAATAAATCTATCTCTTAAAATCTGTCTTCAAGCCTAGAAAAATAAAATTTCTTTTGCTGCTTTATGTTAATTTGAGAAATCAGTGATCTTGAAAGCACAATGAGATGGAGAAAGGTGACTCTGCCATGTTTGATCACTTGAGCTGATGTAATTGAAACTGCTTATACAAGTCAAATGCATACAGTAACAAACTAGGATTATTTTTATGTAGCAATGTTTGCACAGAAAAGTCACAATATACTGACTAAACGACTAAATTATTCTTTCCTATTTTATCCTTTTACAGACACTCTTAAAGTACCAAATAATATGATAGAATTCCTATTAAATAGATTAAAGATGAGATTAATTTGGATGTATTTTTATTATAAAAATTGTCTTTACAACATCATTAACATTTTATTTCTCCCTAAGGCTCTGTAAATGCTGAATAAGAATGGAGAACATAACGCTGGCTGTAAAAATCGAACATTTCTCACCCAGGAGCAGGAGAAATTGGTATATTGGTTATATGAGAACTATTGCTCTGAAGAAATTATCCAATAATTTGTATGGCAACGTGTTTTATGCACAGAGATTTCTAAAACATGCAGTTTAGAAAATAGTAAAGATATTCAAAGCTTCATCAAGTACTGTTTCACTCAGATGGTTTGAGTCAATTATGTCTGCTATTCTAAGACCATACTTGACCTCTTCATTTCATAAGATCCTTGTCTAACTAACTCCCTGACTTGTATTTTTATTATCATAATGGAGTCAATGTTATAAGACTTGTTGCTACTGATGAAGATAAACCAGAATAAAAATCCCAGATTTTAAGACGTGAAAAAATATCAAGAAGTAAAATTTAATCAAAGCCTTTGTTTGTTTGAGAAAATAAATTTCCTTTAAAAATAGAATTAGCTTAAATCAAATCATATTAAAAAACAACAAAACAAAATAAAACAACAACAACAACAAAAATCCCACAAAAACCCCACCAAACCAAAATAAAACCTTACCAAAATCTATAATCTGAAGTAACAAGGAAATCTATTTCTTTCATAATCTGAAATGTTAGGTAACTATTTATCTCATCCTTGTAGAAAAAGAAGAAGCCAAGAAAAAAAGCCCACAGTCACAACCATCAGCAAATAAACATGAAACTTTCATATGAGAATATTCATCATGGGTCAGATAATATGGAGATAAATGGCTTGAGGAAAATAAGGTACATTTCTCTGGTGTGCATGAAAAGACTTTGGGAGTCCTCAGGAGAAGGAGGAACAGAAGGGAACGGGGCTGTCCTGAGGACTGCACTTGCCGCAGCACACTCTCATCGCACATTTTGGATCTCTTAATTTCTCGTGGACGTTTTGTGAGGTAATGTTACTCAGTACTGTCTGCTGCTGAAACCAGGGACTGAATGCTAAAGTCTTCTCATAGTACATATACCTTTAAAAAAATAAAATACATTGGCTAATTTGTTGCAGTGCAAATCTATTGGCCACCCTTACTCATTGTGCATCAGTCCTAAACTCTGGACGTGTCTAAATAGACACAAGCCACATTCATAACATAATCCAGAGGTGTGAAGATGACTTGCTTAGAAAAGACTGAGCTAATTTAATTCTAAATAATCTGGATGGCTGTGTCCTTTTGGCAGCACAGACTCCAGTTGCTCGCGAAAAAGGTTTGCCAAGCCTTTGTTGACTGGTCAACTGCTACTGTACTCATTTTGTTAGATCTGGTCTTGCCAATACTTGCCAAAGTCTTGCATGTATATATAGGAGATTCAATCAAATACTGTATTTGTTTAACTTTGACATTGCATCTTTAGTTGATGTGTTTCTTCTAAACAAACTGCAGATACCTGGGTAAGTTTCTAAGTGCATTTCTCAAGAGATAAAGGCACATTTTTTCCTGAATATTTTGTTTTGTTTTGGTTTTGGGTATTTTCATAACAGGCACATACCTATCTGTTTTTATTTTAGCTGAAAGTTTTAGGGTTTTTTTTTGTGTGTGTGTGTGTTTGGTTTTTTTTTATTTTCTTTTACAAATACACACTTGGATTACTTTTTTTCCAAAAGATTATTCTTCAAAGCTCCAATAGATGTCACTATCAAAATATAAAAAGAGAGCTGGTCATGTAATGTATGCAAAAAGGAAGGCAGCAGGGAAGCCTTACTCACTGGACTCCTTCAAATCCCAGCATGACAAATCATTAAGCTAGACATTGAAGAGAGCAGCTGCCAACCAAACAGTGCATGTTTGTTCATTCTTTAAGCCCTTGCTATTAGATCAAAAATATCTAGTAGTTCCCCCAAATATGAAAGTAAGATTGAACCTACTGAGTATTTGGGCTAATAAGCACTTGCCTGTTAGATTTTTGCTCTCTCCTGATTCAACTACAAAAAACAGTCTATCTTTTCTTTAGCCTACTTTGCACATTACTGCAGTGTGTTTTACAAATACTTGTTTTTCCTGTTACTTTGAATTGCATCTGGAGTAAGTCTGCTATGAAGCTTTACTACTGCTTTTGGAATGAACTGTCAAAACATGAGAACACTGCTTGAAATGGATAAGCAAAGCTTAAGAGAAAAATTATTT
Source organism: Chaetura pelagica (assembly GCF_000747805.2). Taxonomy (NCBI): domain Eukaryota; kingdom Metazoa; phylum Chordata; class Aves; order Apodiformes; family Apodidae; genus Chaetura; species Chaetura pelagica. Next base: position 4,910,289 of record NW_009952801.1, read on the forward strand.
CAGAGCTATTTGCCCATGCTATAGATTTCTTTCAACTTTTCTACTGACCAAGCAGATACTGTGTTCTTTTTGTCTAACCCCTAAATCTTTGGGGGGGGGGAGGGGGTGGGGGAAGTATTTTCTATGTGAATATTTGAATCTTTTATTGTTCTGAATCTCTTTGGAACAGAGTATCAAAAGCCTATATATCTATGGGCAAGATCTACTACATAATGTTGAGATGACTCTACCAGCTCTACTGGCATGGAAAACAAGCTACTTCGAAAAATAAAAAAACAGTTTGTAGCCCCTAATTCATGGGAAGATGCCTGAGAATGGGATACTTCCTACCATAAAAAAATCTAGTGACTTTTTCTATAAATCTATGTAAGTTCATATATTGAATGTCATTTTGATAAAGTAGTAGAGCATATTTACTGGTCCAGTTTTTGTAAAAACTTTCAGTATCCAACCCAAAACTGAATTGTACCACAAGATGTCAGTATCCAATGCAAACAGCTCCCATGTGCATGGTTCTCTATAGTCTGCTTGTGAACCTTCTTTCAGTTTGGACTTATTTTGAGTAAGAAATATGTCTAAAAGGTTGTTAGTCTATTTACAAGAAACAAGCTGAAGGACCAAAGAGATAACAGTAGTTGAATAATTTGTTGCAAATGAACTATCTAACTTAGAATCCAATTGCTCATTTAGTCTTTTTGCTCTGTCTAGAACCCTGGACCTCTGCATTAGTTCACAGATTCAGTGACTTGGATGGTTCTGCTAATGACAGGCCTGTGGCTCCCAGTCCAGAGAATCTTTGTATTTTAATGCAAATGTCTTTCTAAAAAAATTTTGCTTTAAGCTACAGGACTTAAAATATGCTATTGCACTTACCTTTTAAACCATTTCTTACAGCGAATTTGGCTGAGCCACAGTTTAATGAGCTTAGGATGTGAGGCAATTCAATAAGCCCAAAAAAGAACAAACAACCAAACATAAAGGTCAACACAGCAACCCAATTTATGGCAGCCAAGGATCAGGCTCTTCTCAGTAAAACACTGTAGCAATAGAACCAAGCTCATGCTTCCTTCATATCTGCCTAAAACTATATTTCAAGACCAGATTTGCTTTGGGGTTATGGGAACCTACAGAAGTTAAAAGCATCAGTGCATGCTGGAGGCCACTGAGGACATAGGTTTCCTCTCATGAGAAATGGCATCAAATGAACACATAATCTAGAATTAGCTTCTAGGGAACACAGCAAGGGGCTAATTAATTTGCTTTCTACCTGCTGTTTCTTGTTAAAGGATGGCTAATCTTTCATCTCTCACTAATCTTTTTGATGCGCTGTCAGCAGGCACC
>NW_009952801.1:4911809-4996603 GCF_000747805.2 Chaetura pelagica
CAGCAGGAACCCTATCTGTGAGACTCTCTCCATCCTGGAATCAACTCATTAGAGAAAAGTTGCCTCCAGGTTCTCACACACAGTGTCTAAGCCATTTACTTCCGTGACCACCTCCAGAGATTTTGTAAAATGGACAACCAGAAAGCAGATAGAAACTGCACAGCATAACTATTCTTGACTCATGAAAAAGTCTTGGATGAGTAATCCATACACAAATGATGCTATGGTCCTCAGCCTAGTTGGCTTTTCCCATTTTAATATCTTCCCTGTGGAAGGGGCTAGAAAGGTACTTAGACCTTTCAAAGAGGCACTATTAATTGTGTTGCTCTGAGATCTCCCTGATAGGAAAATGGGCTTTACAGTTGAGCATTTTCCACAGAATATATTTAGACTACATAACTACATTTTCCATAAGTTCCAGAAAATCTTCCAGAAAAAACAAAAACATCCCAGTGCACATTTCTGGCAAATTTGACTGAGCTCAAACTGTGCAACTACACTTAAAATACTGAATTACTTTTACTAAGATTAATAACAGAGTAATCAGTATTCTCTAACTCTTACTAACAGTAATATTGGTCATCGCTGCTACCTCCCAATAAAATCTGACAGCAAGACACCTCTGAAAATTTCTTCAATGTGCTGACAAAAATTAATTTCATAGCTGCTACTCTGTGTTACAGTGCCTACAATGATATTTGTAAAGTACTGAGTAGAGGACATACAATTTGAAACTTTGTTTTCTCTGAAAATTCAAAAGAAATATATTTTTTAAAAACACTGTACATCTGCATCCACTAGCTAGATGTTGTTTCTGTGGGTGACCCACAGGCATTGTATACAACCCTGTATAGCCATCTCATTAAGTAAGAGAATTGCAGTAGAAAATGCACTAAATTATGCATTTTAATGCACAGTTCATACCAGCTTTAATGACCAGTGCTACATCTTGTCTTTTTTCCTTATCTCATATATAACAACAGAGACTGATAGGACCATAAAACATGTATTGTGAATACGTGTCAAATACTCAAACCCAAAAGCATATTATTTTATTTTATTGATTAAAGTATTGCTAGAAAAATCCATGCTGTGTATTACAAGACCCATGTGATTTGCACCTACTCAAGGCATAGAATGATGAGCTTCCTGAACATAAAAAACCCAAAGAAAGAATAATAGTAACAGCTGCCACCACCACCCCACCCCGTACAAATAGACCACAGGCACTGTTTGTGGGTCATCTTTGTCATCTTGGTTCTTATTAACTATTTTGAATGACAGGGACTTTGTGCTATTCACTTTTGTGCCATTCACCTTTGTACCAATAGGCTCATATATGCCAGCCTCCTCCTGTGTCACCTTGTCACCTCCCTCCTAACCCAAAGTGCCCTGCTGTTACCTGTGATCCTCTCACTCTGCAGCTCTTGCTGCCCATGTCCACTTCTGCTTCCCCACCTGTAAATGCTGGGGAAAGGAGACAGATCACCTCATGTTCCTTAGGCTGCCTGATACCGTACAATGCCCACCTCTGCCAATGCTCAGACATCTCTCAGCCACACTCAGAGACAAACTATTTTCCATGTGACATCTTAAAAGCTGTTTGATTCCTCAGGGAAAATATTACAGGCTTTCATAAAGAGGTGTAAAAAGGAAGCCATTAGTAGGGGACAGCAAGTTTCCACGGTCCTATAACACCCAAGACTATGCTAACCAAATTCCAATGCTACCACAAGGCTTTCCTGGAAGGAGACAACCTGAGGTAAAAATGCCAAGCAATGGCACAAACCATTGTTCAGAGTGCTTCATTAACAAGGGCATTTACACACATCCAATTATCAGGTAAAATTAATGATAGTTATGAGGCACTCTTAGATTTTCCCATAAATAACAGGAATATTGCTGGCAAAGAAAAAATATTGAAGTACATATCTTATTTTTGGCCATGAATACATTACTCCTCTCTTACAGCTGTATTTCAGAGAAAATAAGTAATGTATAAAGTAAAACCAAAGGTGATCTGACCTTAAATGGAAAACTGCTGTCAGAATCTCAGAAACATCTTTTTAATTTCTCCCACCGATCCCTGATCATCAGGCTCTCCTCTGTTAGACACCACTGTGAAATCCAGTTCGTGACGATGGACTGGAAACTGGAAGTACTTGAGGTTTTCCAAAAATAAGCATGTTGGTACATAACTACAGTTCTGCAGTGCATAACACCTTAACCTTCCCTCAAAGCATTTTTTTACACTGTGATTAAAAGAAGAGCAAAAATAAATTCTGGTTTTTCAGTATGATTAAAGGTAATGAGTCAGCCATGAGTCATGAGTGGAGAGAAGGTAAAGGGCTGTTAGAAGTGAAATCACAAATGTGCTACTTGAAGCAAAGAAGTATTGCCATTATCTTCGAATAACAGCCTCATGACCTCAATGCAGACAGACAGCATCGAAAGACATGATTACACTCAGTAAGCTATTCTTCAATATAAAAATTGCAGTTCAATTGTCTTACAGTATGTTTCTTTCCTGGCAAACATTTCTATAACTCTAATTTATGTGCTGAGAAGTACTCATATTCAAGGTTTGTGGAAAAATATAAGTAGCAGAAACACCACAAATTCCATAGTGTTTAAAATGTTCCATGACTTTCTTTATTCATTTAATGTCTTTTAATCAAATATTATTATTACTGGGCTGCCTGCCTGCCTCTGCAACACTAAAATCAGCAGGTTAGAAATTGTGTGTAAAAACTGTAGTAGTACACCCTGAGGCAGAGAGCCATTGACAGCTAAAGCACAGCCCTGAAGGGACAACAAGTAACTGGAAGGAATTAATAGCAAAGAAACAGGAAAGGGGATAGAAGCTGGGAAAAGAACAGTGCTACGTTACTGGAATGGAAAATAGCAAATTAATCATTAGAGGACACTAGTCAGATACATATGAAATAAATATAACATTAACAATGTATGAGCAGTGTACTGTGTGTTTCAAATACTAGAAGAGCATGTTGACTGATAGGCACAGTAGAGAAAGTAGGCACTTCTAGGTAACTATGTTTGGTTCTTATTTATTAAAATAGAATAACATATTTGTGGGTATGAAATACGCCAGTATGTCGCTCCACACACACAAAAAACCCCAAAACCCTAACGTAAGACAGGAGAGGATTTTTTGCAAAGAGAAATAAACATGAGAGAGAGACACAGATAGAGAAATGGGAAGAAAGAATAAAAGAGGAAGCATTAAAAATAAAGTAAGGAGGAGTGGGGGGAGGACTTATTTTGTATCACTTTTCTTTGCCAAACTGTAAACACAAGGACACTCAGCAGTTCATTCTTACTCAGTGTTTCCACATTTTTCTGCTGTTTTCCATAGGTGGGGCAATAATGACAAAGGACCAAGCCAAGTTTTCCACTGGCCCTGATATTAATATGGGAGTACTTCTCCAGTATGTGAAATATCCTATTTTTGCTTTACCTTGTGGTTTGTATCTCAATATTTTTACACTTATTCCTCTGTAGAAAGAAAAAGTCCTGAAGGCCACAGTACATCTCTGGTTTGCTTTGACCAGCACTGCTGGGAGTGACAGGTAACACGACGTGTTGTGGCTGAGGTCTCCATGTGCTGAGAGTTCCTGAGGGGTAGGGGGCTCTCAGAGAGTCAGCCTGGTGGCCCACACTGTTTTAATTCCAAACAGAACGGGTCAAACACCAACAGGGAACCAGGAACCCCAGCAAAACTCTGCCTCATGGTTGTTGTATATACTTATGCTGGAACCAGAGGTTTTATGGAAAAATTGATAGAACAAGAATAGGTTTTTTCCCATTCAGTATTAGGAATCCCAAGAGTTTAAAAATAATGAGTCAAAACTCATGTCATCACTAGAGCAGTTTAAAAAGGAAAACATTTAAAAAATATTACCTATTAAAATCTTCTTGTTTGTCTCTTAGATTTTGAACCTTCTATAGCTCTTGTTTTCAGCAATGAGAAACATTTGTTAAAGAAAGTAAGTGAGTATCCAAAACAAACAAAAATAAAAAGCAAGCATCAATAACAAGCATAATATGGTAAGATGTGGAAATGCTTTCAGCATTCTCTAAGAGTTACTGCTCTTCTTGATGAAGTCCATGGCTGAGCCACCACTGAGCCATAGATCTTTTAATCACAAGTTAAAAAGCAAAGAAAAAAAGTCCAGAAAACTCTTACCTTTGATGCCATTTGGCTTAGCAGTGTCTAACTCATGACATAAAATCCTGAAAGCTCACAGAAATTTGTCTGTGAAAAGGAAGCTTTAAAATATCTGATCAACTTCCTTCTTTTAGATAATGGTTTAGGTAACAATGTCCCTAATCTCACAGACTTGAGAAAAAACAGGAGACAGAAAGGACTAGAGAAAGGAACCCAAGTCCTTTGTATCTGGGATGCATTGCTTACAGCTTAAACTGTCATCATATATCGATCCAAGGGCTCAAAATTTAATACATGACAAAGAACACTTTGTTAGACACTTATGGGAACAAGTAACTGTGCAACAGTGTTACTTTTAATTAATGCACTGTACCAAAGCTTGAATTGCAGTAAATATTGCATCATTCTTGTTTCCATACAGGGAATGCTCAGCCCTGATCCTGAGGTCAGCAGCAAGCTTTTTGGTGACTCGGATGGTGCAGGGCTAGGTCTCAAGGGAATGCAGGATTCAGCTGTTTACTTCTGCGTTTTCAGTAACTTGATATTGCTGTGTCCACAGTCCGAGAAAGGCCATGTGTAGGGATGCGGTGTTACAACAGCTGGAAAGAGCAGGGGAAGTCACTTTTTTAACAGCTCCTACTGAAAAAAGGTTCTGTTTATCTACATTTTTTCCCCCCGAGGTGTGCCACTGGGGAGTTTAATGACAAACAAAACAAAAAGGAAGTCTTAAGAAATACTGTAAACCTTACAAAAGTTATTTTTGAAGTTTCACACTTGGATGTGTGAGGCTACGACTTTCGCCTGCAGATATTTTTATTTCCAGAGACATGAAACAATGGCTTTCTAAAGGAAAAATAGTTACTTGCAGAAAATCTGTTAGTTCTGCATCAATATTTTGTTCACTAATTTCCTCACATAGTTCACCTGGTTTCCCTTGATCCCATACAACTATTCAAACCACACAACATAAGCAATGGAATATTGAAAAGGTGAGGGGAGAGGAGTGGCTTACCAAAATATTACTATATATAGTGATATATACATATATATTGCTTATAAGCAATATTTGAAGTTTGCATTTAATTTATTCAATTAACTGTATGTAATACAGTAAATACACATAACTCATTAATTTGCCATCTAGTCTTCAGGGTCTCTTGGTTACTCAAAAGCACAGGTCTTTGGGATCACTGTTTTATTCAACACAATGGCTATGACAGCATGTACTAGATCCAGTACTGATGTTAGGTACCCAAAATACTGAAATCATGTCAAGCAAGTTGACAGGGTTTCAGCTACATACATAAAGCAAACAGTGACACAATTAATGGTGTTTCTATAAGCTTCCTCCTCTCTGGGAAAGGCAAACCCTAGCTTGCAGTCTGTATCCAAAGGATTGCTTATACATGTCCAGTGGATGACATCATAAAACACAAGAGTTTCAGACACCCATGATGAGTCTGTTCAAGCCTTCAGTCAGAGGAGCCATTCTCAGACTCTCTGTAGTTCAGTATGCAATGGCAAGAATGCTGTTCCTTTCCTGCACTTTGCTTCCAAACAACCTACATATAATGACAAGTCCTTGGAAGTAGGAAATTGTGATTTAAAAACCCTCAGAAAAAGGGGAAATTTATCTGGCCTCTACTTTAGTGACTAGGTTGCCTTCATCAGGTTTTTAAATGCAGAAAATGTTAAATCTTTATCCTGCTCCTGTCTATTTGACGGATTCATTTTGATAAGGAAGCTGACTGTCAATACGACTCGTTGTTATATTACTTAATCATTATATTAAACTGATGTAAAAAATATTCCTGTGAGGTTGATGCCACTGCTACAAATTTTGAAAATATAGGTACACTAACTTAAGGGGTCACATAAGAAGTTTGTAGATTGTGTTGTACTTAGGAAATCAGATTCTGTCATTCTGTTAAATATCCTAGAATAGCTTTGTATGGAAAAGATCTTAGATGCAATACTTTGATTATGGTGAAAGACACCATCAGTATTGCCATCACCCCCATTCCATTTATGGGGAAATTCAGGCAAAGAAATGGTAAGAACTACTAGTACCAGAGAAAGCTTCAGCCTGTGGCACTGATGTGTTAGTTAAGAGAATATATTTCCACTCTTGAACTCAGAGGTATGTGATTGTATATATCCATTTCTTAAAAAGACACCAGAAGCCTACCTTACTATGAATCAAAGTTTGAATTAAACTTCTAAACAGGTACATATAGTCTGATTCTTCTAGGTTTTTCATGGGCTATTTTTTTCATCTTCTCATTATGGAAAGTGAAGAAGATTCATAAGTAAGTCCCTTATTTAAACACACTGTCAGTTTTAGAAGGTATTATCCTTACTTTGCATCTCAGGTATTAGTACCTCTAATAAAATTAACACCTGCTTTCTCAGCTGAATATTTTATGGTCTTTGGGCATAATCTGAAGTGTTAGGCACAAGGCATGTGATAAACAAATGGAGTAACTTAAAACTTGGGGTTTAAAGCAAAAAAACCCACAAAACTACTAAAGTGATACTATCACTGGACATTGGAACAATATTATTTATGTAACATTATTGTGTTTCTGACAATTTATTAGAAACATACAATTATACAGACAGTGGCACCTGTTACAGCTACAGACTGAAAGATACAGGTTAATTAAAAGTAGGCTATCTATCTAAATCTGAGATTTCTGTTAGCCTGTCATTAACAACTTCAAGGAAAATGGAATAGAAAAAAATCCCAACACAAACTTAAACCCACTTTTTAAATCCAGGTATTATTACTATTTTGAAGCACACAAAATAGCCTACAGATTTTTAGCTACTTGACTTTAAGCATTTCTAAAAGTCTTGGAGCTAAAAAAAAAGTTGGAAGAGCTAGCTACTTGACTTTAAGCATTTCTAAAAGTCTTGGAGCCAAAAAAAAAGTTTGAAGAGCGTGAGGAAAGAAAAACAACCTAGCTCCAGTATTTTTGCCAGTCCTGCTGTTTGGAGACTCCCTTTACCATTTGTATTTAATTTTCCTATCCTAGTACAAACCATCTTTCCAACAGCTCCTGAAAGACAAGATGTGTATCTCCCCTGAGACCACCCCAACAGGAAATCACCAGATATTAAGAGCCTAGCCTTGCAAATATTTGGTCACGTGAGTAACATTAGTCAATGGGATACCCATGTGTACGTGCTGGCTTGATCAGTATCTAAAGTTGGCAACTGTAGGGTGTAATCCTTAAATAATTCAATCTAAACTGCAAGCCTGCATTATACAGCACATACATTAGCCAATTTTATTGAAGATGTTTCAATTCATACGAGTTCAAGTTATTTTATCATGCTGTTTTTAATAATTTTCTTGCCTCGACTTCTCATTCTCATGTAACTGTATGTTATGAACACTGAATTGGGCATGACATTGAGATTCTAGTGTAATTCAATCATTACGGAAAAACTGACATTCACATATGTTTACGCTTAGCCTCAATAGGAAGACAGTCAGTCGCTTTATATCAGGTTACAACAAATATGATTTTAATTATTCCTATTGTGAAAAATACTTTTCACATGTGGTTTTGAAGACTTTGTAATCCCTTGAATGTAAAGATACAGGTTGTGAATGAACAATTCATTTTATTTGGGATGAAATATCTTTTTAAATCAAATACAAAGAATATGCATCCTAATGAATCTCTCAAACCATCATATAAAATCAAAACCTCTCCTATCATAAGTGAAATTATTTTAATTGAGTAGGATTCATGGTTGATTAATTCCAAGGAACTGTTAGAATTCCAAAGTGCTGTTTCTGTAATTAAAATGATGTTACATCTGCTCTTTCAGTGATGTTTATCTTTGGATGAAGTGATCCGCTTCATAATCTGGATTCCCCAAAATGCGGCACAGAGGGAAAACAAGACCTGGAACACAGAATTTAAAATCAGAAATACTATGTAAGATTTTTTAAATTATATTTGCCTGTAAATATAGTGAATGGATAAAAACATAGAGATCTTGAGTAGAAAAACTGTGAGAAATTCTAGGCATACTGATAAGTTCTCTTTAGGAAGGTATGTTTTCTTTTCTCTATTACTCTTTACCACATATCTTCCTGTCTGAAATTTCTGAATTCTTTCTGAATGGTACCAAAACAAGGTAACTGGCAAAGTCTGCATGATCCTCCCTATTTTGCAACCGAGTTTGGATTTGGAGTACTCAGAATCAAATATAAGAAGACAGGACAATAATAACTGGGCTTTTGGCAAATGGTCTGAAGAATGCTGACATTGCAAATTGCACGGTAGGTATAAATACCTGAAGAAGCCTTAAAAAGAATCTATGGCAAAAGAACCATTCTAGCTGCAGTACAGTAGATCAGTATTTACTCACTAACCTGCTCTTTATGGTGAGATATAAACTAGATTGGAAACAATTTAAAGACGTAATAATCTTTATCTTGTCTTTGGCTCTGTGCATCAGTAATCTGAATTTTAATGAGAGATATAAGATTTTTTTTAAAATTAGTTTATTTGCTGACAACTGCTTTGGTTTGAGTAGGGATACTTGAAGGGGAAAGTCTAATTCAGGTTATAGCTTTGTCCAAAAAAAACAAGAAAGAAAACACAATATAAAGTGTGTGCACACATACATATGGGAAATTTTGTATTTTAAATTTTCTGAAAGAAACCTTTGTCTTTCACACAGAAAAATTCTCTAATTTAGAGAATTGCAATGTTAAGGCTATTGTTATGGGTTACTGAAGTAAATGAATTTTCCTACTGTAAGTTAAAACATTCAGTTTATACTGAAAAGTATTTTGTTCAGGTGATTTTTTGTTTGCTTGAAGGGAAAAAGAAAAGGAACATTCGGGTCTGGTTCTAATACTTATTTTTTCAGGGTACTCCACAATCAAAATGTGCTGACTAGGAGAGCTTCAATTTTAACAGTAACATAGTTTAACATTCAACATTTAACAATGTGTGGCCCAAAAATCTACTTCTGTCCTCATCTACACAATCACTCACTACAGTACATAAGATCTGAATGTCCAATATAAATAAAAAATGACCGTAATACCTAAAAGGTTCTCATTTTGCACTCATTAAAGCTAAAGTGATGGGATCAGATCTAATCCCTCTCAGAACCTGTTTGACACTGGTAGAGGCTTCACCTAGTGTATGTATTACATACTTAGTAGCACAGGATAGAAATATAAAAATAGCACAGTGTATCAGTAAGTAGAATTCCAATTAAAAAAAAAAAAAAAATACCCAATCCTCATTCAACCTCTATCAAGACAAATCCCCTTCAAGTACTTTAATTGAAAGTTTAATGCTACTTGAGCAAGGAAAGGTTGTCAGAACATATAATGACTGTATTTGTGGTCCCATTTGTAAGAAAGATCCATAAAATTCTTACTAAAAGACGTACTTACAAGAGTCTCAGACCTTTAAGTACAAAAGATTCAACTTCTTTGTTTTCTTGCATTATCACGAACACCTTGTAAAACTGCATAACTATTTTTTACAGCTATGGAACAGAAAGTATTTTTAAGTAGTGCTGCAGGCACATACTCTATTTTGTGAGATACTTTATTTCTATGCTGAGATGCCTCATAGAAGGAAAACAACTACAGATAACTATCTGTATTTTTTTTATTTTACTGTTATGCAATTGGGATAAGTTTGAATAGTGACATGTAAAAATATTGACTTATAAATAGCATGATCTTAGCATAGAAAAATTCTTTGTCGTGCTAACTCTAGAATCGGATCTTATCCACTTGTGATAATTAATACTTCTCTGACACATCACTAAACTTTTTTCATTCCTCACCTCAGAAAGATCCCTCCTATTCCTGGAAGATGCATTAAATACAGAAGTATTTCACTTTCAGAAGAAGCACATTGAATGACTGTGGTGCAGGTCATTTGTAGGGGATTAATGACTACTGGGAGATGTGATCACCTGAAGAAGCACAGCCATGGGCCATTAAGCCCCAGGAAATGTCCTCAGCTGAAGATGGTTATTGCTATTATAGCTAGCAAACGAAAAAAACACATCAAGTGAATTTTTCTTTTTAAAATGAAGTGATTCAGTTTCTTCTTTCTTAATTCAATTCTTTATTGTAAAGTTCTTAAAGCATGCAATCAATGCTTGTGGGGGTGTATTTCAAATTGCAGTTATTACATTCAGAATGAAAAACCACATACTGCACATCATGGATCTGCAGAACTAGTTTGGCTTTGTGATTCTATAAAAGTATTGATTCCCTGCCTATCAATGTCAGGACTGGCAGTACTTGATGGAAATAATGTATCCATGAAACAATAATGCTGCAAAGTTGTGGGGCATGGGGTTTGAGAAAAACCCCAACATCAGGGAAAAAAAATAAGGGGCCACATCCTGCCTTGCATGACAGCAATTCTGCTGCTGTAATGACATGCAGCAGAATACATGTAATTACAGCAGCCCTACTGCTGTAATGCTGACCCCCCTTGAGCAGAGCCAGGTGTATGAGTCTACCAAGCAGAAACTTACTGTGTAGGTTGAAGTTCAGTTTCTTTTGAATGCTGCTACATATTTTGGAGTTACAAGGCTTGTCCCACTTGAATGAATGGTGCAATGAGGTCAGCAATGGAAAGCTGAGATAGTATGTGCCAGAATTTTGAGCCGAGAATAGTGTAGGCAGCAGAAAGCAGCAGAAGAGCATTTCACCAGCCAACCTGAACTATGGTTCACTGGTATTGTTCCCTTGGGAACACATATTTCCTGAATCCTATGTGCAGACATTTTGCATTTTCTGTTCAGCTGTTCTGCACTCTGACAGGTTGGACTTTGGCTTTGAGTTTTGCTTTTTTGTTTTTCCTTTGCAGTTTCTAAATTATTGTCACAGAAATTCTCATTCCTTCTTGTATTGTCCAACTAATATTTATCCCTTGATTAAAATGTGCACATAACATTTCTCTATTTCAGCTGGTTTTGAAGTAAAAAGGTAGCATTAAATAGTATGTTTTTTCCCAATGTTTACACTGAAAAAACTTCCCTCACAAACAGCATTTAGTAAGAATAGTTTCACTTCTGTCTTCAAATGAAAAAGTACTGTGGACAGTGGTTATTCATGAACAGCTAGGCCTAAAAGCAGAATTTCTCACAATCATATACTCAGCAAAGTTAAATGCAAACTTTTTGCCACCTTAATATAAGCACTTGTTACATTTACCTGTTCAAGTAACAGCAGATTAATTATAGACTGTGCTTTAGACTGCTGAAAAAAAGACAGTCCTCCTTCAAATATTTACATTAACTCCTTTCATACAGTCTGTCTCTTTCCATACAGCCCCTGTTCTCTCCCTGAAAAAACCTACAGAAATGTAAATAACATTCTTCACAAGTACCAAGATAGTTTAACTAATGGATTGACTGCAGGACTGATTGTGCTCTTCACAGAAAATCCCTACCAGAGTGATCAAAGTTTATTAGGCTCTAAACTACTTTAAAATCATTAGCTAAATTCAGGCACTCACTTCTGCAATATTAGCTTTGTTGTTTATCACTAATATTTTCTGCCATTTTCTCTTGTAATGGCTTTGTAGATCGGAGTTGCCTAGACACAGCTTCTTTCCTCTTGTAGATTTCTTCTGGATTGATTTAGAAGGCTTTAGACATTGGTCTAGAAATGCAATCAGATGTTCAGATAGCCCTGCTTTAAGGAGCCTTGAACCACAAGACCTCAGATCCCTTCCAGTCTGGATCATTCAGTGTTACTCTGACACTTCTCAGATTCTGCCCAGACATGTTCAGTCCAAATTTTGCTGCAGAGACAGTTTGCTCCCATGCAACAAATGGTACTTTGTACAACATATGAATGGGTGTGGTTTGGATGCTGAATTTTCTGAACACCTCTGTATTGGATAATATATTCCCAGCTCTAGAGAGAGCTCAGGAATATCAGCCCAGCTCTCTCAACATGATGCTGATAATTGTTTAATTGATACTGCATATCAAACATGATTAAGGTTCTTTTCATAGTCTTCATCTAGAAATCTGGACATGAAAGGCACCAAAAATAATTTCATACTATGAATATTAACGAGAGTAACTTTTAGACTTTATCTGTGCCTGGGTAACGCCATTCCCCTTTTCTGGTAAAGATGGAGATCATGAACTGGTAGAACATTTAATATAAACATTAATTTTAATTTAAAAATGGTTGAATAACCTACTCCAGAGTTCACAAGTATCTAAGTGGTACAGCTTTCACTAATACCATCGCTGTTTTCTCACTTCTCTACACAGAACTGTTTCAAGTGCGAAACACACAGGAGATAGAAAATATGTGTCTCAGAAATGAGGAAAGAGGTTCACTAGTTCTGGAAATGACTATTTGGGTAATAAATGCATGAACCTTTTTTCTCAGAGGAATACTTTGAGATGAGCTGTCTGAGGCTAGTAGACAAATGGCATGGCATTAACAGCAAATCCAGAAATCACTGATCTTGTACAGTGCACAGATCAAGAAGATCGCACTAGCAAAAAAGTTGCAATAACTGGAAAAAGAAACTAAGAAACAAGAAAAACAAGAATGTTCCTTCTCTGTGTGATGCCTTCAATATACTTGGAAATACACAGAAAAAGAAGTGGGAAACTGAGGGGATTTTTTCTTTTTTTGTGGTTGTTGTTTGGTTGGTTGTGTTTTTGTGGTTTTTGTTTTGTGAAGGATTTGTGAAAGATTTCGTGGTTTTTGTTTTGTGTTTGATAGAAGGGAATAGGGATAACTGCAATAGTAGTGGCTTCACAGCATTTGTCCAAGATTTCTATAAAAGTAGCAGGACCATCTGGAAATTTTCCATAAGGGTTCATGACACACATTCAGATTATTGGTGCAGCACATATTGTGCAGATTCAACATGTCTCTGACACAGAACAAGGTGTATATTAAGAGATTGTTGGCACACACAAGATTAAGCCAAGTATCTTCAACTCCCAAGTATCTTCTATATCTCTATCCTATTCTTTTAAATGTTTTAAACATTCCTTCTTTTATTAAAATATGATTTGAGACGCTAATGCTAGATAATGCATGAAAATATAGGCTACAAAAGCCCCCACACCTCAAAAGGTTTATATTACCTATCCAGGAAAGACAAGGAAATACCTGGAGAAAGGTTATATATTCCTCTGTTGCTTTCATAGCTGGGCACATGTCCCAGTATGAAATCAAGTGCACTGCAGAGATGCCTGAGCTAGCAAAGACATAAGCTGCTAAATCTCTCTCAGCACAGCACCAGGTTGACTCTGACTTTCCTGGCACAGCACACAAGCCAGTAAATCACATCCCTCAGCTAAATACATGGGGATTTTTACATAAGCAGTGCCACTGCAGTTATATTCAGAACTAAAATGGCTTTTCTGCATCCAGTACGGTATCTTGCATCATGTCCTTCACTAAGGAGAAACCAACCCACTGCTGCTCAAGTCACTTATGTGGATTTATGTATCCTATTGAACTGTTACCTATGCAATTCCTTCTCTCTTGGGTAACAGAATAATCCACCACCTAAGCACTAGGATTAAGAAAGTTTTAGCTCATTGCCTAAAAGAAAAATAACAACAAACACCAAACAAACACAACCAAACCAAACCAAAAAAAAATCACTAAACCATGAAGTCTTGCTGTCAGTCATGTGATAGGAACTCCAAAGCATGTTAATAATTATTAAAGCTTCACCTTGCAATGAGTTAATGCAAGCTGGAGATGGTATCAACATTATACTCATAAAAATATACATAGACTCCCTGCATCTCTTCAGTATGAAATTTGTATTATTGAAACATCTGAGAACACTTCCCACCGTAAGTTCCCTAATTCTCTGTTCAGTCTAGAGAAGAGAAGGCTCTGGGGAGACCTTATAGAAGCCTTCCAGTATTTGAAAGGGGCCTACAGAAAAGCTGGGGAGGGGCTTTTCATCAGAGAGGGTAGTGATAGGATGAGGGGTAATGGTTTTAAACTGAGAGAGGGGAAATTTAGGTTAGATATTAGGAAAAAAGGCTTCACTATAAGGGTGGTGAGGAACTGGAATGGGTTGCCCAGGGAGGTTGTTGATGCCCCATCCCTGGAGGTTTTTAAGACCAGGTTGGACAAGGTTTTGTGTAACCTGATCTAGTGGTAGGATTCCCTACTCATGGCAGGGGATTGGAACTTGATGATCTTCAAGGTCCCTTCCAACCTTAATGATTCTGTGATTCTATGATTCTAATTTGATCTATACATTTCTAGATCATTATTAAATATTAAGCCATTTCAACTTGTCCCTAAAACAAAACCCTGTAAAACAAACTGTTCTGGTTTGTTTTGGTGGCCTTTTGGTAGCGGGGAAAAGGCGCCAGAAGTAAGAAGGCGAGAAGCTCCCCCTGCTTCCAAAACTCAAACAAAGATCCATTAGAGGGACAGTAGATGCACCTCAGCGATTAACATACAAAATAACAGCTGTAACACCTGAGCAGAGAGGCACTTGAGGGAGAAGAGCTGTGCTGGTGGAGGAGAGCAATGCTGGTGGTTGGTAAGGAAGAAGGGGAAGAAGGTGCCCAAGCAGAAGTTTCCCTGCAACCCATGGCGAGACGGCAGCTGTGCCCCTGCAGTCATGGAGGAACATGGTGGAACATTCCCTGAAGGCACCAGGAGGGGTGAACTTGGCCAGTGGACTTGGATTTTGTGGCCAGAGGATTTGCTACTAGTGGACTCTCATTACGCTTTGGAAGACTCCGGCAACAGGGGAGTTGGGTGTTCCTGAAGCAGCCCGTGAGTCTGTGGGAAGCCCAGGCTGGAGCAGCTCCAGACCTCGTGGGAAGGACTCATGAAGGAGAGGTTCGTGGAGGACTCTCTACCATGGGAGGAACCCTATGGGGAAGCAGGGAAGGACTGTAAGGAATCCTTCTTCCTGAGGAGGAAGGTGCAGCAAGAACCACCAGCATGTGAACTGACTCCAAACCCGATCTCCTGTCCCCCTGTGCCACTAAGGGGAAGGAGGGAGAGAAACCGGGAACAAAGTGATCTGGGTCTGACAAGAAGGGAGGGTTTGGGTAACATATGCAAGCCCTGCTCTGTGTGTTGTCTGTGTCCTGTGTGTGTTTGATTAGTGTGAAATTCAATTATTATTTTTTCCCCAAGTTGAGTCTGTTTTGCCCAGGACCTCAATCAGTGAAGAACTCTCCTTGTCCTTTGTCTCAACTCATGAGCTTTGTCCTCCTTATCCTAGAAGTGCGTGAATGGCCACGGGGCTGTTCCTTTGTGGTCGTGTTGGGCCCAAACCACAACACAAACAAACAAAAAGTCTTCTTAGCTGTTCAATGAACATTTAAAAATAACTTCTGGATTAAGCCTGTTTCAGTGTTTTGCAAATACATTCTAAAAAAAGTTCAGTAATTATAATTTGCCAATCATTATTTGATCTTAAAAATGTTATAAAACCTGTAAACAAAATATTCACTTTGTTACACGTTCTAGAGCATAGAAATATTTCAGAATTTCTGTTTATTTTCTTCCATACTCCTTTAGTTTCATTTTTAACAACCCAGAACTAAAAAACAAGTTCAAGGATCACCAGTTTTAGAAGACCTTACTTCTGAATGTCACCTTCTTTATTTTAAATATTCTGCAATTTTTCAACCTCCATTTTCTCTCAATGTTGGGAAACAAGCATGGAAATTATCTCAATTGTCATCTTTATAATGAGTAATTAAAAATAAAGCTTTCATCAAAGTCGAGAATACAAAATTTACTCTATCTGTAAACATACCAGTTTAATCTGTTACAAGTTAACAGGCGAAATGAGATTGAAAGAGTTATTAATAGCTGTTCATTGCAGAAATGAAGTATTTGAGACAGTCCTGTCTCAGTTTGGCTAAAGCTGTTGAGTTTATTTTCTTAAACATTTAAACAGGAAATGTACCCATTGAGATGAAACATCGCATTTACTTTTGTGCCTGTCAGCAGCTGTAGCATAATTACATACACCCCACTGCATCACTTATAGCTCATACAAAAGCTGGAGAGTAAGAGAGACATCTGCAAATAACTATTTCACTTTATAAGGTATTATTTAACTTATACGTAAAGAGCAGTCTAATCTTCCTTTTTCAAGAAATATAAAGCTCACTTTAGTTTAATTGATAGTTTACTACAGAGATTTTGAATTTAATAACATTTAAATTGTTCTTTTAGGCTTAAGTAAGTGAATGTTTTTAAATGCAATACTATATGCAAGAAAGACTGGACATGTATATTTCTGGGATCAGAATAAGGGTATTCTTTCTATATGGTCATGGGTTTCAGTTTAGGTACCATGCTGCTCAATCCTGCATGGAAGTAAGTTTTACTTAAAAGATGGGGCAAATTCATTTGAAGGAGGACATGCAGAATGGTCCTTTCCTTTATGCCTGCAGACCTGCTTGAAAATACAGGAAAATTACAACTACAGAAAAACAAAACAAAACTTTGTAATTTGAACACAGAAGAAAAATTGCTACTTTTAACACTTCAGAATTTGGACTGGATATTACCTAGCTTTGTAACATTCACCAAATAAGCATTTACAGACAGAATTAAATGTTTTTGATCCCTTCATTTTTATGTCAGTCTAATACAACACCATACTGACGGTGCAGGAAAAACATTCAGTTAGTCAGTGTCCAATCTCTCCATTGTTAGCAGACATAAAATCTTGTATGTTCCTACACAGATGGTTCCACTTCAGAGTGTGGCTGTTGCCCATAAGTACCCTGGCAAGCTGGTGAATAGAACCAAGAGGCCGCTGTCAGCCTGGAGAGCTCTGACAAAGGTGGCTGCAAAGTGGAAGATCTCCGCTCACTGGTATACTAAATATCCTCTTGAGAGAAAGTTGACTAGCTACAAGCTCCAAAATGAGAATTTTTCCATTGTGTGGGGAAAAAAAAATAATTAAAAAAAAATAAGCCCAGCCTTTAACTGTAACCCACAGACATTAGATCACTGACGGGAAAAACTGCTGCAGATGTTGAAAAGAAGTGATGGGAAAAAGCTGGCTACTGTGACTAATGGTGAACGTGAAAAAAAAAAGGAATAAGAATGTGCAGAGAGGGATGAAACAATTGAGTGACAAGCAGAAGGGATTTCCAGCAAAGTGAACAAACACCAGAAAAGTATTCAAGACAGACAAAGGAAGATCAAGGCTAAAAGTCATGTAAGACTGAGATTGCTCTTAGAGCCAAAGTGTCGTAAAGAGAAACAAATCCTTTCATTGAAAAATGGAGAACCGAAAAGTCTGTTCTTGGCATAAAAACCCCAAACCAACCAACCAAATAAAAATCCAAACAAAACAAAACAAACAAACAAAACAAATCACAACCAACCAAAACCCAAACAAACAAGACCACAAACTTCTGAATGAAGGAAATGGGTTAAGATTCATTGATACCGTAAAGGAAAAATCTTGCCATAGAAGATGCACGTCCAAGTTAAAGATAGAACACACCCATCCTGTCGGCCAACCCTCTGTTGAGGCCAAAAGCAGTAAATTGTGGCTGGTTTTAAGTTCCAAGGAGAAGAAAAATGTGCTGAGGTCTGTACAGACCTCTCTGTCCATCCCTTTACATGGAAAAGTAGATCTTCTGGCTATTGATGTCTCTGTTTCAAGCTTTGTCTCAAGACACTTCTGTGTTCTGAACTGTTGTTTCTATTCTTGTCCAGGGAAACTCCCATTCCCAAAATTCACCATATTTTGATTATATAAAATAATTATCAACGTTAACCCCAAATATATTAAAATGGGCAAAATAATTTATATTCCTACTCATTATGTCAAACCAAAGTAGCTATATTATTTAATTACCTGATAAAAAAAAAAAAAAAAAAAAAAAAAAAATTACTGGAAGTGATCTGTGTGACTTTCTACTAGGAAATCAAGGGAGTAAGGTCTAAATTAAACTTCTGCATGGAGGATACAGAACTGAGTGGAAGAAGAAACTCCACCACCAAAGAATCAAATATATCACAAAATGAAAGGGAAATCAGAATTTAGACAAAAAAGAAAGCATGCATATCATAACATTTCTGAAATATATATATATATAAAAATAATCAAACATCTTTCTTTTCCTGGCAAACAGGAGGAAATTTCATAATGGTTATAAAAAATCTGGAGATACTGAAAGAAATGTGTAATTTAATAGAAATGGAACATACTAGACTTAAGAGAAACCAAATAAACAAACATGGAGTGAGGAATAAACATTTGTCAGGAGCACATTAAAAAAAAATTGACAGTTGGTGCAGTTCAGAAACAAAACATGTCCCAGCCATACAGTGCTGATGCAAAAGGATTCCAGTATCAATATGGAAGATTCTACAATAAGCATATCATGTAGGCCTTAAGTATTGATCCAGCCTAATTAAAGGTGATGAAGTCTTTAGGAAACATAGATAAGCTAAATATAGTAATGAAGCAGACAAGAATGATAAAAGGTTTAGAAAAACTGACCTGTAGGAAAGTTTGAAGCAATTATTTGTATTCCTGAGGGGGAAAAAAAAAAATCATGTGGAAGACTCAGGCAGGTTAGTAAGATCAATCTTCTGACATTTAAAATAACACAAAAAGAAAAGAAGATAAGCTACTGCTTAGAGTAACAAAAACAACAACAAAAATATTTTTTTACTGTAATTTTCATTAGATAACAGCCAGCCATAAGGATGGTATAGCACTGAAATCAGCTACATAAGGAAACTGAATGGTGTGTAAGTGGCTAGATAGGCATGTGTCTATGATGTAGTTGTACTTGATCCTTCTTCAGCACAGACTTCTTGCCAGACTGATATTTCTGTTTATTCACAATGAATACAAAAGGACTCTTGAACTCTAATAGTTGCTAAGATCTGCTTTGTTAACAGTTGTTAAAAATTCTGAGACTTCCTAGGACATGGAACAACCCTTACTTAGCAACTATTTTTTTTTTCAGTGAGTGCAAGACTTCACCTATTTAGTTCTCAGATGTGGCTGTCACCTTAGTAAAAGGACAAGAAGCATGATCTGCTGCTTCTTCAATATTTTTTTTTCCCCAGTTTCTAGTATTGGACAAGGTTCAACCTGCTTCCTGTCAGAGTAGTCACAGGATTAAGTACATTTAGAGATCAGCTTGTGTTGACTGTTCAGACTATAGCTGCAAAGGCTGATGGCAGAAGCAAGAGTTATATCTCACCCCTGTTTTTTACTTGGCATACTCTCCACACTATAAACATGGGACTGCATAGTCAAAGTCATCTGCCTCCAAGACTGTGAAGGAATAATCAAGAAGTTATGATAAAAGCCTGGGATGCTGGAGTATTCAGTTTGCTTTGTTTGCTATACAGTTGGCAAGACCCTTAGTCTACAACTCCTTAGCTGCAAAATAGACAATAATATTATTACCCCAAAAGGAGTTACTTTCCAATCCCTGTCTTACTAAAAATAAAGATAGTTTCATTTACTACTGTAATGCTGGGAAGCCATAGACACGTCGAAAAGACACATATTTGGCTTTCTGTGATTTTTTTCCTCTGACAATCCTTATATCAATAATTCTGAGCTTGTGCTTTATTAATATTATTTTTTTAATCTCAACAATTATGTACTTGGATAAGCAAAATGGTTATCTTCAAAAATCAGATAACTGCATTCATTGCTTATATTGCTCCAGCTATTGAGCAATCTTAGTTCTGTAACTCATGACACTGACGACATGAAGAGCTACAAATAGTGTGAGCATTTGTTTCCATCTCATCATTATGTTAGTTTAAAAAAAAATCCCCAATTGCTATATTACTAAAAATCACAAAATGTAGGTAAAAACACCAATTCAGGCTTCAGTTTTACAGACATAAATAATTTTCTAATTCTAAGATTTGGTTCCCCCCATCGAATTATATATTAAAAAAGATGTTGTGCCCTAAATATGCTTCTCTTGGAAAGGTCACTTGGTATTGTTGTATTTGTATGTCAAAGGGAGGAGTGAAGTCTCAACAATTGTTAACCTCTCCCATGCTGTGCTAATGAAAGGTCAGAGGCCCACATGTGGCTTACAGCCTGGGGAATTTCTCTCAATGTTCTGCCAGGGATGGGACCGCCTGAACAGTTTCTCTCATAAGTTTTAAGCCATAAACTGCATCCTACTTGGCTTGCTGTGCCAAAAATGGACCCAAGGGTATCCAGAGTCTTGGCTGATGGGAAAAATTGAGTGCTTCCTATGGAAGCCACAGCTGTTTTCCTGAGAGAGAGAGCAGATGCTCAAATATTTCTCTAGTTTCCATTTCTGACTACCTGTTCTGGCAGCAGTTCCGAGAAAGGAGGAGGATAAAGACAGGCATCCAGCAGCTTTCAATAAGCCCTGGCAGGACAGGTAATGATTGTCTGAACACAAAAAATGTTCAAAAATATTTTTTTCTGGATTTCAAACTAATAAAACGGTGAGAGCATGCACTAATGCTCCCGTCTTCCTATCTTGATAAGAAATTTAGTGATTGGGAAAAAAACCTAAACTATGAAAGCAGAGACAATTTCAGGGACAAAATGATACTGCATACTATTGAAAAAGTACTGTTGATAGAAGTGTGTGTGTGTCTATATATGTATATATATGCACAACGAAATTTGGGTGCATATATAAAATATGAATGACCTATGCATTTTCTGGAAAGATTTGTTTTTTCTATCAGGCTGTAGGTTGAATGTCATAATATGGATTTCATTTTGAATTGTGGGGCCATATTTATCCCTAGTGTAACTCTGAAGTCAAAGAAAATACATAACCAAAGTTATATTATAAATTGATTTGGCCAAGAATTGTATATAACATCAGATACCTCATAAATTTAATGGAAATCACATTAAATTGGGATGTGGCTTATGTTACGGTTTAGTAATTATTCATATGTGTCATTTTTTACCTATGCCTATTGATGTTCAATGCACTTTTAATAAGTATTCTTTGTGAAAAGTCTGTGCTTCTATTCTGGACAAGTTACATTGTGTGACTGAAGCCTTTACATTAACAATCTTCAACATTTTTCTCCAGTTCTACCTTCTGAAGTATTATATAAATAATTCTTAGATGGACTTAATTATTCCAGTTAAAGCACAGTTAATTAATGTAAGTAAAATGAAATAGTAGATAGTTAGAGCTGATATGTGAACAACACATACATAAGACTGTAATAACCCTGGACTTAGTGGTTATTCATTGCTCAGTGAATCAACAGAAGCACTATCAGTTAAGTTTACAGATCACTAGTTTATTTTGTGATTTTAAGGACAGCTCTGTCAGTCATGTTCATGGATGCAGCTGTTTGTTACCTGCAGTGCTCAGTCAGTGCCTGCCACTTTTGTCACAGCCTCTATTCCTATTAAATGAAGAAACACCTGTCTATCAATGGGGAGAGTAAGCAGATGATCAGTGTCATCTGCAGAAGCTTTGGGAAAGTGTTTTTTTTGCAGCTCTATAAAAGTGGTAATTATTGCCAGCAGACAGCCAAAAAGGCATTCTCCCCCAAGACATCTAAATGACATTTGCTTAAAGCATCTCAGCAGGCTACCTGAACAGCCACCAAACAGTCTTCCACAGGGCTCTCCCTCTCTACACCAAGGTTCATCAAAGCTTTTCATTTATATTCAGTCCCCAGGTTTTTTGTTGTTGTTGTTGTTTTTGTCTTGATCATTGCCTAGATATCAGACACCTACTTCAGACCAGAGAAACTTTAATGCTAGTGAAGTCAAATGCAGCATGGTAGATACAATATTTCTAAGCCTTATGGATAAAAAAGTTAGATCTACTCTGAGCAGTGATCTCATAGCTCAGCCTCGCAGGCTGCTGCTCTCCCCTTAGAAGTAGAAACCACCAGGAAGATGGATCACGTAAGAATTCTTCTAGGAATGGAACTAGAGGAAGAAAGTGGTTTCACTTGACCAAACCATGAGAAGTCAGTGAGCCTGAGCTGGTAAGGAAGTCACAAACTCAGAAAAAGAACTACTGTATTTAAGCCACACCTCGCACCAAACTGCTCACATACAGGAAAGTGTTATGGGAATTTTGCTGCCTGTGTTATACATGAAAACTTCATTCTGCCCTGTCTCACTTTCTCATTTGCAACTCATTCATTTAACTTCCAAAAGAACCAGTGCCAGACCTTTCTGCTTTCTTGTCCAAGTTTGTATAACATAGAATCTGACAACTTAGCAGCTAAGTGAGCAATCATCCTTTTTTTTCTCCAAACTAAGTGATGAAGGTCTTTAAAAATGTCAGATGTCCCTTTGTGACAATAAGAATCAAGTCCCCACTACCTATTTCAATAAGAATGTAATAATTTTCAATTGTTCATTAAGGATCAAAGAGGTTTTGCTGATGCTTAATTAACCTAGAATTAACCTGGGTAATATATATTTATCTCGTTTCAGTTTAGTTATTTGAAATACTTTGCTGTGCTTGCTCTTTTAATTATTTTTCTGCCCTTCAACTGACTCGTAATTAATTATTCCATTTTTATTGAAAATATCTCCTATTTTTATGTCCTTCAGGCATTCTCAGGATAGAAGCTTTTTGCAGCTATGCATATGCATCAGCCAAATTATGCTTTCAGTAGTACTATAAAAACAACATTACTTTTTTGTTGAAAGCCAGCATACTTATATATTGAATCATACAGAAAATACGGAAAATAAGTACGTTATCATAAACATCCTTGAAGCAGGAGAATGAAAGGGGACAGGGCTACAGAAGTGTAGACAAAAGTAAGAGTTGCAAGACTATAGGGGTATGTGCATTAAAAAAAAATGTACAGGATTGACCCTGAAAGCCTGAAAGAAATCCACTTATTTTTTCAGCCATGAGAACAAATTGCATCATAAAACAAATGATGTCCAGATGAGTAAAATAGCTTAGCAACAAGATAATATTATAGAAGACTTATAGGCACGTCTATAGTGATGACAGATAATAGAACCTGAGGAGAAGTTATTACAGACAATTTGGAATATGGCACTGAGTCGCCTCCTGATTGTTAAAAGAAATTATTGTCAGATACTGCAGGAAGATTAGTTTGTATCTATAGGGATTTACTATTGATATCATAACAACACCATCAGAGAGAACTCATTTTTGGAGTAAAGGAGAAGCTAACTGGTTTAAAAAGTGACTTAAAAGCACCTCTATCTGCCACTACCAGAGAAAAATAAATGAATGAGCTATCCATAGACTGAAAAAAGCTTATCACAGCCTACAGTGTTATGTAAATGCATTCAGGAACAAAGACATAAATTAAGAAGAATCGAACGAGTCTGGACAGAAATTATCTAATTTTGAATAATAAAACCCCAAAAAACAACACAAGTTCTTCATTAACCAAAACCTCACAATGATTTCATTCAAATGCATGTTTGTTCTAGCTGTAGCTAGTAGCTTTCTGGGGGACATTATTACAGGGCTGATCCTGATGCATGACTGAGGAGTTGGATCAACATGCTTTACTGTGCTCAGCAGGCCATGAGCCATGGTAAATACTGGGAAACTGAAGCACTGGGGGTGGCTCCCAGAGGGTTTCTGCATCCGTTCAGAGAGAGCCAGACCTGGCATCTTCCACAGGCAGCTATAGAGCAATGGCAAAGGCCTCTTTGCGATGGTATCCCTATGTACAGCTTCCAAAACAGGCCTGGAAGAGTTCTGTTGTAAATTTCTCCCACACATATGAATAATAAGGACAAGTGTTAATCATAAAGTGAAAAGTACATTTTTCATATTTATAAAATTTTCCCCCGTGGTTTGTCAGTCTTATGAATTCAAAGCTTATTGACTCCTATGTGATTTTATGCTCAGTACTGAAATATAATTGTCCAGAAAGTGTGTGTGAGAAAGACGTAAGACTTATTTACACATCTTTAACATAGCTAACCAATTTAGACTAGTAAAAAACATATGCAAAACCATTCAGACCTGTATTAATTATTTTATCTCCATAAACCCATGTTCTCTTTATGAAGCATTGTACTGGAATATGTGGGAAAACACACACACAAAAAAATAAAAGATAAAACAAATCAAATAAAAGTTCAATTTTGTTGGTGTAAAACCTTAACCTGGGAGTTATGCAGAGGATGTAGCTGAATAAAAATGCAATAAAATGTGTAGTGTATATGTATGTAACACATATATCTGGAAGTAGGAAATAAGGGTAAACACATACAGATCTATCGTTATTCTGTCAAAATCTACTGAAGCTTTTGTGTGGGACTGATATGACTGGAACCTATTCCAGAAATGAGGGTTAGCAAGGAAGAACCTGTGAACCCAAAAGATATAACTGCAGGTTTGAGTTTGCTTTCTTAGTTTTTTTATGCATTTGAAAATTATTTACCTCCATGAAAAAGTTTGCTGTGTTTCTGCAAGGTATTTTTAGATGTACATTAGAAGAATTATTTATTCAACATATTTCAACTCTTCTGTTATACACACTTTTTTATGGAAACAGAATGGCTTCACAATAGATTCATTAATCAAAATTATTTGGCTATTTTCTTATGAATTCTGCTTTTCCTATATATCATGCCTTATTACAAATATTTGATGTGTCTGCCTTGTATTATTAGCTCAATTTTCTATTATATCTATGTTAAATATATGCTTAACCTTGTATGAAGATATTCTATGGTCTTGCAGATATCTGCCCTTTAAAATTTTGTCAAGTTGCTTCCCAGCTTTTGGGAAGGTAGTCCCTGAGAAGCCCCCCAGGAACTGCCTCTCATCTCCCAAGTCCAGTTTTTACAATTACTGGTAATTAGGTAAAAGCATGCCCAGGTTTAACACTATCCAACCACCCTGATTCTCCAGCTGAAATAATCAGATGGACATTTACAGATTTCTTGACTGAGAACAGTCTTTGTCCGCAAATAAGAAGTGAGACTTGAATTCCTGTTTCTCAAGCCATAGCAAGCAGGCAAACCCCTCTACTAGTGCTCTCTCCACTACATCTCCTAGTTCAGGAAATGGTAGGTTTTCTAAGGCCTTAAAGAGGAAGGAAAAGACATGAAAACTGCCACTGCCAGGTCTAACATATGGTGGAAGAAGCACCATTAAGAAAGAATCAGAAATTGCCTTGTATATATAGAATGGCACAAGAAGGCCTTTTTACTCATATAGCAAATCATTGCTCCCTTCTCAATGTTAAATAGATAGCAAAAAGCCACGAGTCAATAGCGTCCTAGCATCATCTGCATGTTGGTAGATATTCCACGTTAAGCTTACTGAAGTTAAAAAACTAATAAAAAGAGGCTGTTGGGACATATAAGAAATAAACATATGGACAGTGGACACTTGCTTCTCCCATGGAACAGCAACAGAACTCTCATAACTTCATTTTTGCTGCTCTCCTGAGGAAAATGCTCCTCACATACTGACAGTTATCACTCCCTTTGCAGTTCTGTTTCTAATTTTTTTTCCTTCCACTCACCATCCTGCTATTACGCCAAAGCCCTCACCTCCAACAGCAATAAAAACAAACAATAGGATCCTGGTGATTTTTGCTGTTCCCTCTTTGATCACTTTCTCTTATCACTCTTCCTGTTAACCAGAGCAGTCTGTGTCAATCGCTGGTGGTACCCATGTAGTGATGCCTGGCCTGCCATTCCACCTGTAGTAGGAACTACATGCATGTTTTTCTCATGTACCAGCCTCTCACATACCCAACTCCCATTCTGCGTAGCTCATGCTGAACCCATCCATGGCTGTTGATAACATATCAGAAGAAATTATGGAGCAAAAAGGTCAAAAAGAATTTTGCTAATGGAATAAGTATTAAGAATTTATATAATCATATCATCAAACTCTTCCTAAGTCCTATGTTCTCTTTGAATAGGGAGAAAGGAATTTGTCATTTATTTATATTCGTATAGCACCACTGAAGCCCTAGAGGAAAATTGTTACCAAAGAATTCCTAAGATTTCTACAAGTTGCAGGAGAGTAACTTTTGGGTCAAGAAGTGGGAGGGGGAAAAAAAAAACAACAGACAGACAAGGAAGTGCAAATGAGGAGCTGACAAGTAAGGTGCCATTTTTTCAAGTAGGGCATCAAAGGACAAATATGGCTATTGTAAGTCACCTCTATGCAATGTGGATATGACAGACCAACTTAGAACTTAAATTGTTATTGCTGCTCAGGTATTGTAGTGATAAGAACATTATCAATAAATACATATATACACACACTAGAAATCCATTATGTATATCAATTCTACAATATAAACCAATATGAAACACAAATCTATAGGAGTTACAGGGGATACGGGTATTAGAAACATATGACTGGAAGAACTTTGTGAATCGAGCTCAGTTCCCACAGTGATAAGAAACAATACAAACAAATATTTTTTATGTCCAGAAAACCCTACAGAAAAAATCCCAAGCTAAAAAAAATATTTCTCCAAATGCTTTGCTAAATTTTAATCTGTAAAAAATCACAAAATCGAAACCAAAAAGATCAGGGAAGCCTTAGTGGCACACTGGAAAGAACATATAGATAAGGATTACAGATCCTCAAATTCCTGGGTGCATGAGCCATCTTTTCTCTTCATACTCCAGCTAAAATCTAATAAACTACAGAACAGAACTGTATTTTCCACACCAGAGTATCTGAAGTAGCGAATGTAGCCTAGAGAGTGCTTTGGAATTTTCAGATATCATTTTATGAAACCCTGGAAGACTTTTCTGAAAAGGGTTTACAGCTAGCTTCAAGTAGCTGCATCTGGGACATAAGTCTCATTGAGATGGTTAAATTCCCTCTGAAGTTCCTTTTCCTTGCAAAGTAATTTCAGCAGGTTGGTATGCTAAGGAGTGGACATTGTATTTTACAGGCTATATGACAATGGCAGGCTGTGAATAGTCATTTAAGTAATCAATCCCTGTAAAGTTGGCACTGCAAGTTTTCATTTTTGTTTGTTGTGGCAACATCTCTTTAGCAAATATAGCAAAAAATCCTATTTAAATCTTTTTAGTAATTTAGGCTTTAATTTTTGCTTTCTTACTGTTCAGAGTTTTGTTTTGGCTGTATTGTGAGTTCCAGTTTATGAATTAGGACATGAAACATCCAAACCTTCTTGATATACAAATAATCTTTCGCAAAATATAAGCACCATGAAATTCATTGTTTGAAAGTCTCTGGTCTAAACATGTCAGCTGCTTTTTATTTCCTGCAGCTTAAGATTTTTAGAGCATCTAGAAGTTACATCTGCATTTTATTATATGTATATTTTTATCATTGTAAAATTGTTACAAATGACATAAAATCATAATAGCAACATTTTGTATGCATTGCTGAAGGGATAAATAACTAAGATACATGATTATGGAGAATTAAGCACCACCAATAATAATAATAATTAAAAAAAACCCCCCCCCCCCAAAAAAAAAAACCCACAACAAACTCATTTTAATGTAATTATTTGTTGTTTATTTTTTCTTCTCTGCCTTCCCCCAAGTAAAAATACCTCATCTTCTAATCTATGAAATAACTAATAATGTTAATGGGATTACATAAATTTATCCTCCTTGTTTTGTGCCCAATTCTCATTCACATGAGCTTGGCAGTTCTGCCAGAATGATGGACATTTTAAACAAAACACAATTAAAATTACCACTTTGGTAATCAAAACTTCAGATTGTCTCAAATTCAGTATTTTTAAACTGGCACTATGACCTGTTAGTTTGTCTACATTGCCACCTGGAGGACCTCTTAGCAACATCAGGTTGAATTCCTTGAGTAAGATTCAGTGATCAAGGCTTCACAAGTTAAAGCAGCCTCTTGTGCTGGACGAAGAGACTCACGGTGGCTTTCCACTGTGGCCTGTATGAAGGAGCCCTGGAAAGCTCCAGAGATGGAAGATGTCCAACTACCTAACCAGGCATATGTGCAGATATGGAATATACTTCTCCCACTTCCCCTCCCCATTGTCTTTTCTCATGTATTTGTTTGACTACTCAAAAAATCCTATTTAAATCTTTTTAGTAATTTAGGCTTTAATTTTTGCTTTCTTACTGTTCAGAGTTTTGTTTTGGCTGTATTGTGAGTTCCAGTTTATGAATTAGGACATGAAACATCCAAACCTTCTTGATATACAAATAATCTTTCGCAAAATATAAGCACCATGAAATTCATTGTTTGAAAGTCTCTGGTCTAAACATGTCAGCTGCTTTTTATTTCCTGCAGCTTAAGATTTTTAGAGCATCTAGAAGTTACATCTGCATTTTATTATATGTATATTTTTATCATTGTAAAATTGTTACAAATGACATAAAATCATAATAGCAACATTTTGTATGCATTGCTGAAGGGATAAATAACTAAGATACATGATTATGGAGAATTAAGCACCACCAATAATAATAATAATTAAAAAAAAACCACCCCCCCCCAAAAAAAAAACCCACAACAAACTCATTTTAATGTAATTATTTGTTGTTTATTTTTTCTTCTCTGCCTTCCCCCAAGTAAAAATACCTCATCTTCTAATCTATGAAATAACTAATAATGTTAATGGGATTACATAAATTTATCCTCCTTGTTTTGTGCCCAATTCTCATTCACATGAGCTTGGCAGTTCTGCCAGAATGATGGACATTTTAAACAAAACACAATTAAAATTACCACTTTGGTAATCAAAACTTCAGATTGTCTCAAATTCAGTATTTTTAAACTGGCACTATGACCTGTTAGTTTGTCTACATTGCCACCTGGAGGACCTCTTAGCAACATCAGGTTGAATTCCTTGAGTAAGATTCAGTGATCAAGGCTTCACAAGTTAAAGCAGCCTCTTGTGCTGGACGAAGAGACTCACGGTGGCTTTCCACTGTGGCCTGTATGAAGGAGCCCTGGAAAGCTCCAGAGATGGAAGATGTCCAACTACCTAACCAGGCATATGTGCAGATATGGAATATACTTCTCCCACTTCCCCTCCCCATTGTCTTTTCTCATGTATTTGTTTGACTACTAATTGTTACATTAGTATACATACTAATAAGTTTATTAGTTGTCTTAGTCATGAAGATCTGACACTAGCTGAGAGTTAGTTACCACATATGAGAAATGGAGAGAAAGAGAACACAGCTCCTTGAAAGCTGATAAATGGCAAAACAGAGAAGTTAACATTTCCACTACAGCTGGACTACATAACATTGTGGCAAATAACTAGAAAAAAAAAACAGTCAGTTTTTTCTAAAGACAAAACAAAACCTCTACTGATTAAATATTGAACAAATGGTAGATTTTTGAAACTACTGCTTAATCCGAGGCTTTAGATTTACACAAAAACCTAGAGTCAAATGAAGAACAGCTATCCAGTTGAGCAACAGAGATTTGAAGAATTTTGCATCCCTAAGAAAAATGAAACTTCAGAAGAATATATCAACCTGCAGAATATACCCATAAGATGTCATTTTGGGAAGGAAAATAAGATGAGGTTACTCTGAATGACTGAAAAGCCAAGTCCTGCATAGCAATCAGAGATAAAGCAAAATGGTTTTAAAATAATGCAAATACAGTGATTCTCTAGAAAGTTAGAGAATAACATGTAATCACAAGAAACAAACTTAACTGCTTTCACCAAACTGTCATATTTGCAAGAAGCAAAACCTGAAAACTTTTCCATATGTTCCCTGAAGGAATATAATACTCGAGGCATAGTCTGGCTGTAAGTGTAGCTGGTCAAGCAGACATACGCTAATCAGTACAGATCACAGTCTCCCCATAGATCCAAGTCCTGGTGCATTCATAAAAGGAGCAGATGCTACACAACGCATAGAGATGACACTGATGCAACCCGAGGAGAAAAGCTTTTTCAGCAGAAGGAGGATCAGTATGAATGAACCACTCCCCATCAGAACTGTTCAGGAAGTAACTACAGTTAGTGATTGGATTATTACTTTGGTTATAAGGAAAATGCTTATTAACCGTAAGTTGGACACAGGTGCAGTGAGCTAATGTGATACCAAAGGTCTGACTAACAAGCTGGATGGAAAATTTAGTCTTATGGAACAGAGATTCAAACCTTATGTTATATAGATAAACTAGATAATACAAACTAGATAAGACAATAAGCAAAATCTTGAAACAGTAGTTTTAGCAGAGAACAGATCACCTGTTATACATATGAAAATGATGCCCTGGGTAGAGCTGAGTGTTTCAGGAAAATGGAAACAGAAAAAGATGGGGGGGAGGAAGTTATTGAAATAACAGAAAAGCTGAATCTCCAGGAAGTAGAGAAATCACATGGAATTACTGAGAGAACGTTATTACAGTAGTTATGTCTGCAATAGGGCAGTGTTTTGGGTGCCTTTCGTGGTATTTGGACATGAACCTTCCTGTGGTCAGGTGCAAGGCCTCTAAGGACACCTTCTGTTGCTCTTAATCAGAGGAAGATCTCAGATTATGATCCTACCTCTTTCCCAAAATTTAGCAAGGATTGATACTGTTACTGCAGCCATATCTTAGCATCTGGATTGGAGGTTTACAGGTTTTTCTCCACCAAAAGCTCTCTTGCAGTAACTGCAAAGCACTGGTTGGAGGCAATTGCTGCTGAGCTCTTTGTTTCCACTGTGCTTAAGGAAGAGAATTAATCTGATGTAAATATTTATATCAAATACAAATACTAACATAAGCATACCATTTAATTACACCAAAGCCTCATATTGATGGTTGTGGAAGAAACTCTTCAGAAATATTCTGTAGTGTTAAAGCACATATGACATAAAGGATGTAAATTAAGAAAGCCTCCATGTTTTGACAAAAAAAACCCAAGAGGACCCTGGCATGGATGTGAGCAGGATACACATAGCACAGAATGGAGTACAGCCTCCAAAACAGTAAGAGACAAACTTACTTTAGCATGCCAAAACTACTAATCTGGCTTAATATTATACTGGATACTCCTTATATTTCTTCTACAGATTTCTACACAGGAAATTAAAGTCTGTACTTACTGTATGGCTGTTACTTAACTGTAACTGTTAGGCTTCAGTTAAAGTCTCTTTCTTTAGTAAAAGAGTGCTAAAAAACAACAAATCAATAAGCTGCTTGAGACACATGTGGTGAAGGATTGTTTTGGAGGCCCAAGATTATTTCCTACTGATGGGAACAATCTTTCTGCAGACTAAGTGCTTTTTATATAAATACCAAATCTATGGAAAAAAAGGAAATTCTTTAAAAGACACAGTAAAGTGTAAGCAGTGAACACAAGGGGACAGAGAAGCAGGGAAGGGATGATCCCTGAGAGAAGCTTATATACTGTTGACAGAAAGAAAACAATAGGGGGGAACAGAAAAAAGAAAAAGGATAGATCTAGGAGGAGAAAAAGCAGAAATGAGTTGAGAAGAGAGGCTACAGGAGATGGAGTGAGATAAACATCATATAAAAATACCAAAAGAGAGAGAAGAGGAAGGAAACTTGTGGAAAGAATCAATAACAATACCAAAGAAAAACAGAAAATGGAAGGGCATAAGACATTTACAAAAAAAAAAAAAAAAGGCTCATTCTAAAGATGTGCAGCCCTTGAAGAGTAAGTAGATTTAAAAAAAAAATCCAAATACTGTCTTTAAGTAGTGTGCATGCTTCTTGTGCAGGGTTCCCAGCCTTGCTGGCAGTTCATGAAGTACAGGTGTATCAGTGGCTGCACTGTCACCCAGTCGCAGATGTAGCCATCCTTAGTGATGTCCTCCTGTACGGGGCAAGGGTTATCACAGGGCCCTCTAACCTGGGTTTTTCTGCAACCTCACCAAACTATTTGGCTGCCATGTCATAAAGAAAAATTCATTTGCCAGGAAAAGGGTTAAATTTAATACAGCTGGACAGCTGAGCAGCTGCTTTCATGATTTAAATAAAAACAAGCTGAAATCCTTGCTGTCAGCTCAGTGATATATGACTTGTAATGGGATGTTTCCAACCTTTTCTTCCATATGGTCGCCTACGTTAGGTAATACACACAGCCTACAGTGCAACCAGCTTCCCAGAAAACATCTGAGTCCTGCTCTGCTAGCTTCAGTGTTGCCTCCCACAAACACAGATGATTCATAGGACAACATCCCTTTGGTCAAGGATCAAATTAGGACGTTTCATTGATAATTTTATCATGCATCCCAACTGGAGTTATGGGAAAATGGAACTCATTCAAACAAGAATTTCTCCACACATATTTCCACTCTCCTATCTGCAGTTGATAAAGTTAAGATTTCAGAAATGGATTTTAATGACGGTTTAGGGGGGAAAAAAAAAATCTTAAAAAAAAATCTAGCCTATCTTTTGTGAAAAATGCATTTCCGCTTGATTTCATCTTCTCCCTCAGCTAATTTTAGAGTATTTTCCCCTTTAAAAATGTGTTTGTTGACAGGAAAATCATAACATAGCGCTTGTTTCTGGAAGCTCAAATCCAAACCAATTATTTCTTCTATTGATAAGAGATTAGGATATGCTGTAAGAAAATAATTTCATATTTTAAAAAAACATAATGGAATTAAGAGGAAATGGACAGTCTGCCCCAGAGCTCAGGCAGTGAGTGATACAAGCTGGCTGCTACTGGTGCTGTTAAGAAAAGACAGAGTTGGCAAATATTGGTCAGTCACTTCTCTAGATTAGGTTCCCCAAATATTAATTCAGTAGACCATTTCATTATCTGTGTCTGAGAATTAATGCCTTCACTGGCATCCAGTACTTCAGTCTTTGCAATCATACTTTTGAACAGGAATGATCAATAATGCCAGAATTCATGCCGCAATTCACTGATTTGTACAGTTGGTTGCCCACACCAATCAGTGTTTTTGTGCAAATGTCTTCAAATCTTCTCTTCCAAAACAGTTCAAATTCAACATGAGTTGCTTTGGTATGATACATTATCCCATTAGTAATAGTTCCAAAAAAACAACAGCTGAGGTATGGCACTTTCTATCCACTCAGTTTTCAAAATGCTATTTTTTCCCCCTCACAATTTAAGTGAGTGACAGAAAGTGGATTAGGGAGAGAATTTAATTTGTTGACTGTTACTATATTATAAGACAACAGCTTGCAAACACATCTCTAGCATCATTTGATATTCAAGCTTATTTCCATTATTTCAGATAAGTCAAAATAATTTAAGGATGCTCAACAATAAATTAAGAACCAGTCAGAATGACTCTCTGCCTTTTTGTTTGGCATGTATATATTTGCCTGTGAACTAACATAAAATTTAAAATGCTAAAAATGGCTCAGACTTTCATCCACTTTCCATCCGGATATAAAATAACATGAAGCATAAACCAGTAATATTCTCCCAGGGAAGGATGCATACAAACACATTCCTAAGTTGTTTTGCAAGAATTACCCAGCCACTTCAGGCTAGTACTTCAGGGTCACTGACATGTGCATCAGGACAATCTGCTAGCACCACAGAGAGGCTGGATCATGATCCTGCCCATAAGGAAACAGAGACCGACTACTGCAAGGCAGAGGGGATGTAACTAGAGACAGGCCACTGTAACCCCAGCCTTTCAAGACTTTCTAAATCATGCTGGGGCTGGCAGTGCTGGTCCTGGAGCAGACCAGAGTCAACACTAAGGAAGACTTACAACCACCATATTCCCAGCTGCCAGTTCTGTGGTGTGCTCAAAGGACATGCAGCGCACATTCTCACCTAGTGCGTTACTAGGATTTACTGAAAGAAAACTCTAGGGCTGCCTTTGTTTTGGAAAGTCTGGTTACATTTTTTGTGTGAAGATCTGCTGGTGCTTTTGTTTTACTGAAACTTAGAAATTGCTGAACAGCTCAAATTGTGATCAGTTGTGCTATAAAATCTGCCATCTGACACCGTGGGATGTTATGGAGTGATAAAAAAAAAAAAAGTACCTGAAGGAACAGACACAAGGTTTGTTAGAAAGTTGTTGCTTTTACTAGCAATTTACTTAAGTCATTTTTCTCCCATCAAGTAACTATTTTCCTGTCAACTTAAACAATGTTGTCCTGGTTTGAGCCAGGATGAAGCCACTTTTCCTTTTACTCTTTTTTTTTTTTTTTTTTTTTTTTTTTTTTTTTTCTCCCCTTCAGTAAGCTTTCTTTTAACTAGCAGTAAATGTTCCAGTTACTGGACTGATAGCACTGGAATGTTTATGCTATTCCTGAGACTTCAAGGTCATGTCTTTATTCTGCTGGCTCAGGGACTATCAGGAGATCTATGACCGCCCCCCCATGGGAGGTTGAATTAGACAGACAGCAAAATTAGCCAGAGATATTCCATTCCATATATCTACATAAGCTCAGAGGAAGGTCAGAGATCACAGAAGACAACTTCCTTCCTTCTTCTTTTTCCCTTTTCTTCTGTCTATGGTTGGCATCCAGGGAGGACTCCATCCATCCATCACCGTTGACCCCCAGGCTCGAGCTCTCCTGACCCTCATCACTCTGCTCTCTCCCCAGCAGCTTCGGGACTTTTTTGGACTAGTTTGCAGCTAAGGAGAGTGCTGTGGGAGTTGCTGGGGCTGGGGGGAGGCAATAGGGGGTTTGCACATTCCTGAATACATTTGTATATAATTGTATATAATTTGTATACATTCTTTTATCATTAGTGTTTTAATTAAAGCTCTGTAGTTTAGTTTTCAATCCAGAGAGTCTTTCTCATTCTCTCTCTCCTTCCCTACCTGGGTGGGAGGGGAAGGGGGTTGGCAGCTCAGCAAACTGACTCAAAGGATATTGACTCAAATAATATATAGTAGAGACAAGTTCTTATTAGAATTAAGATGATGCATATCAGAACTTTGCATATTGTTTAGACTGTTGTAAGCAGCAGAATTCATGGTAGTCCTTTACCTTTCAGTTTTGCAGAAAGGTGTTTCACATTCCCCCTAACAGGTTATTCACTGTTCAAGAAAAAATGAAATTTAAATACTGTAATATTTTCCTGTGCATGATGTTAATTTGTAGCTATTCCTACTAATAAAATATGACTGATTAGGGAAATTAAAAAATTAATATAAGGGTTAATATGAGTGTTCATTATCAAATTATAGCACTGACATAATATCAAAATACATATTATCTACACCAGAAGTGACTTACCATGTGGAATGTCAACACTGTATAACGCACAGAAGAATTTCCTCAGTGAATATATCTTTCTGTGCATTATATGTCAGTAAATTCCTTACACTTTGGAGAATGGAAGTGGTAGAAGCAGAAAGCAGAGTGATGATACCATTAGCAGTGCAAGCAGAAATAAGAAACTGATCAGCTTCCAGAATACGTGAGAACATCCCTCAGTAAGGCACATATGTTAGTTCCTGTGCTGCTGATGCTTAGAACTGCAAATTCTGTAACATTTCAGAGAAAGAATGTGTCTGGACTAAGGCAAACAAGTTTTGAGTGAGAAGCAGGTCAAATCACAGAAGTAGTAGCTCTTTAATTTATTTCCTTACTCATAATCAGATGTGAGAGACTTTGTTAAGTGTACAAAATACCAGCTACTTGCCAATAGCCAGAGATGCCTATACTAAATCCAAATATATTTGTTGCCAGAGTCTGAGCTTCTTTAACACCTGCCTCAGTGACTGAAAAGATTTATGGTGAGTCTCCTTACACTTAATCTCACCTCTACTTTAAGAACCTGAGTAAAATAATACTGACCTAAAGTTTAGATAATGTCTAAATTCAGAGTGAAATGCTGTTCGATACCTAAAGATATTAGTATGGCATTTTTGCCCTCAAAGCTAAAAGCAAAAAGGGTAAGGGACTGCATTCAGATCTAAATAGGAAAAATAATCCCATTATCAAACTTCACAAATCTTTATAACATGCTAAAATGGGATTAGTTCTATGCAGGTAATATACCTGGGCTTTAGCTTCTATTTCTCAGGCCTGTTTCATTCTTTCATTTCCTTTTGTCCCCCCTCCTAGCCCCACATTGTTGCATCTTCTTAATGTTATTACTAGGAATCAGCTGTGACAGAAACTCAGAATAAAAGCACAGAATGATACAACCATGAACAATGAAAGCACAATTATGAACTTTAAAAATAATGCTTAACACTAGAAAACCAAGTCAATGGAATTGTGTATAGACCACAAGAGCATGCATTCAGCTAACTCAATGCATATGAAAGAAAAAGTATATCAAAAAGATCTACCTAATTTTCCATATACTAATTTTCCAGATACCATATACACAAAACTCTTCTTAGTTCCAATTTCTAAGAGCACTTAACTAAGTATTATTAGTGCTACAATAACCTAGTTGAATGAAGAAAACCTCTCATGAGGCAGAAAGCTTTTTTCAGGAAGAAAACTATGTATCTGGAGGACATTTGAAAGACCATTTAACTCAAAGAGGAATGGCAGGCATGCCTTTCTGGGAAATACACATACATCTGCAATTCTTTAAGAATCAACTAGATGCACATATGCACATGCAAAACTGTAAGCAGATGACAGATTTAATGTGTAAAGAAGTAACCAGAAGGACCAGCAAACTAGACGAAATTCCCTTTCTCTCTTGTGAAAAGTAGTATGTTCCACTGGGCAAAATCCTGAACTGACTCACATCTGTAGTCACATTCTCCCCAATGAGACAACTCAAAGAGGTAACAGGGGACCAAGAATTGCAGCTTCTCAACACTCCTCTCAATTTCTTGTTATTGCATGCTGAGGTAACCAATTAGAGCAAAGAAATATAAAAAAAATATTCTGGAAAAATGGGTTCCAGCAACTTTTCTTCATCTGCTTAACAGACACTCCAGTGCAAGGGATCTCATCAGGAAGAGTTACCTAATTTAAAACATTCAGTTTCTGTCTGAACTGATTATCAGGATATTCCCAGGTCTTATTTCCTAATTTGTGTTTCTTGAGATAATTATTTTCTTCACAATAGCTGGCTGTTGGTGTTTGGTTTTTTTCTTTTTGTGAGGGCACAGAGCTATTTAGGATGATTTTTCTTGTCCCTAGCAAAGATCTTTAGACTGAATATGGGTATTTTTCACTGCTTAAGAATTTTAGAAATAATCTTAACTCACTATTAACCTCTGGACTACCCACCAGTTCATCATTAAATGTCCAAGGCCACAGTAGCTTAACTCTCCTATATACTGCTCTCAAAGTTCAAGCCAGTTAAAAATCACTGTAGTTCAAGACATGCTGACCATATTTCCCTCTTTATGGTCACCATAGCTCCACCAACAGTGTAGGGATTTTTAACATGGCCTTGAGTCATTTAACATTAGCCTATGATTCAAGAAAATGTTTTTCACTTGTGTTTTGTTTGTGTTGGTAAAGAGCAGAAGTTTTGAATGTCATATGAAAAATGAGGCTAAAGTTAATTAATCTGTTCTATTGAATTCCATCATGAAAGCCTAATTATAGAATAGGATCTTTGAGTTCTCTTTCTTGCTTTTCTCTCTCCATGTAAGTATTTTCTTGTTGGACTCATTCAGTGCATAATATCGTAATAAAAAACAGAATACACTATTAAGTGTTTTTTTCCTTAGTAACGTTAAGCATAATGATGATTCTTACTTCAAGGAAAATAACAGAAAATAAAATATAATAATAATAATAATAATGATAATAACAATAATGAATGCTAAACTACTTACTATCATTCAAGTAAATGACACATGGAAAGAAAATGTGTCCTGAAGCCCAGGACTTCATAACACTGCTGGGTGGAGAGATGAGGATGGTTATGGGAGGGAACAAAGCTTGGAGCGCAGGAGATGATGACTGTCCAGGGAGATGCACAAGATGATCTGGAAGCTTTCTTGAGGGTGGATAAAGGCTTCAGCCTCAGGAAGGTCAGAAGGCAACAGCTGGCAAATAGGTGTAGAATAATATTCTTGAGGAAGGCTTACATGAGTGATCCAAGTTTGAACTCAGGCTAGCTTGGGGAGTTTTGCTACTTGAGTTAAAAGTTAGGAACACAGTCCTGCCAGGACTATGATGTTTCAGTGATAGGAAGCGAACTTTTAGAAAACATAAAGCCATGGGAATAAACATTTCTCCAGTATCTCAGAGAACATTAAAAATTGCAAGGTCTGGGCATAAACAAACAAACAAAAATAATGTAAACATTATTTTTACTTTTTAGATAGTTGAGGTCTAGCCTTCATAGACAACAATGGAACTCAGAAGCCAAACACACTTTCAGATACACTGCCTGAGGTGCACAGGTTCCATTAGGAACACATAAAGTTTCAAAAGTATGAAAACACAGAAGAACAATCCACCTAAGCTGCTCTATAGGAAGCTTAGGCCTGCCTCTCCAGGATGCAGGAGCAAAGGAAACTCTTTCCTACCCTTAATATATTTAAACCTGAACTCTACCTTAGAGCTGAGTGCCTAAAACCGTTATGTATTTTTGAAGGACAAATTGGAGGAGATTCCTTTTCCTTCCATATGCTCAGTATGCCCATTGAACCAGAGAGAAATGAGTACAGCTTTGGTGGCTCAATCACTCTGTTTAAAACCCACACCTTGAGTTCAATTTCATCATAAAATATTGAAGATCTTTACAGAAAATTAAAGAGCTTCCACCACAAGAGCTTGAGTGCAGGAATCCCCAGAAGGTATTCTGGCCCTCTTCTGATCAGTGGACCCCTAATTTTTAAAGCATGGGAAAAATGAGACAGCAGAAAAGCATGGTGAACTTCAATTTTCCTTGCAAGTCCTAGACAGATTTAAGAAGGCCATTATCACCACTTCCCTTTTGCTATGTTCCATGAGTTAAAGCAGACATGACATGCAAGTGTAATAAAGGGCAGAGGGGCAAGAGGAGAGTTTTGATATGAAGCAGAAGTTGAATATTGTTGCATGAAAAGTAGTCAGATGACTAAGTCTCTTGGCCAACTTTTAAAATATTTCTAGTGATATTTTGCACATGAATGAATTTAAATATCTTTAGAAATCTGATTAAATGTCTGGTGGAAAGACAGTAAGCTAACTTTATTATCTTCTTTTAAGTGGAAAATAGGACTAGTGATTTAGAAAGTAGTTCTGCTTATACAGATTACTCCAGCATCCAAAACTTACCACATAAGCATGCTCACCTGGCTTTAAGTTAAATTGATCTTTCAAATACATGTGAGAGAAAGCTGTTCCCCTCCCAAAAATACAAACCCCAAATTTTTATTATTAGTTAAGCATAAAAACTTACTTAAAATAAATAAAATGAAAAAAGATCAAATACCTTATGTAATTAAAATATTTCAAACAACTTTGAGTTGATTGAGTTTTACAAATTACTCAAAAGTTTCATGTTTAAAAAAGTCTAAGACTGGGTAAAGAGTGACTGTTTAATTTTAAATGGTACCAATTTCTATAGCCTTGGGGTAATTATGAGGCAGGTAGTGTATCTTAATTTTGAATGAAAAATGTATTATAGAAGGCTATATTTTGCATTTCATACACAAATATTAAAAATAATATTAACTGTATGACTGTAACAGTGGAATTTGGCTCACAATTTTTAAAAGAATCTTTCTCCATGAGACACAGTAAAGAATATAATATTTAAATAAGTTTAAGATGTTTTCAGTCTATTCTATTTATTCAATAAGATGTTTTCTCTCTAAAACAACATAAAGAAGAATTATATTTACGTAAGTTTAAGATATCATGCAGGTCAGTCTTTTTTCCTTAAAAAAAAATGTAATTCACCTGTCAATGAAGACAATTATAATGTTTCTTGAAGTTCCCATCCCTAGGAGTAATGAAAATACCATTCCTGCATTACCTATCAAAAGAGAGTACCCCCCCCCACCACATTCTAACATGACAGACAGACAAAATCTCCTTTAAAAATACAATTAAAGGAGGATGCAATATGATAGCTTCACAGGTTTTGCCAACCACAATTAAATGCCAAATCAAACACAACTCATGCTTTTTTGATCTACCATTTCAGATACATAGTAGAGTGACTCAGCAGAGTGCCTCTCGTACTATTTTGAAAAATACAAAGAAAAACCGTCATGAATATCCTCCTCCACTCTCTCTCCCCCACACAGTATTTTTTCT
Source organism: Chaetura pelagica (assembly GCF_000747805.2). NCBI lineage: Eukaryota > Metazoa > Chordata > Aves > Apodiformes > Apodidae > Chaetura > Chaetura pelagica. Next base: position 4,952,062 of record NW_009952801.1, read on the forward strand.
ATAGCTTCTTCCTTAGCAGCTAATCATGATTTGAGATCACAGAGTATTTTTTTGCTCTGCTTATAGTGAAAACCTAATTACCCTGTTTCATAGTTCCCTGCAAGATTAAAAACAAAACAAAGCACAAAACTGACTAATAACTAAATAAAACTACTATGAGATTTTCTGAGATACACGATGTTCTTCCTAAATATTCAATTGTTTTGTCAGTCATGTTATGTGTGATCCCTACAGTCCACACAGACTGCAGTAATATCACAATACCTTTATGCTACACCAATAAAGTAAATTTTAGACCAGATGGGGGCTTTTTGAGGTAAAAAAAACCACAACAAAACCACAAAAAACCCACAAACAAACAAACCAACAAAAAAACCCCAAACCCACAAACAAAAAACAACCTGAATTAATCTGAACCTGCAGAGATTCTAGTCACCCACCACAGCTGCTAGCCTTAGTCACATGAACTGAACAGGACATCAGCATCATCTACATTGCATCCACCATCATCTCTTTTTCAAAGACTTTGGATATCCAAACCAATCCATAATCTTCCAATGTGCCAAATAATTTTGGCCTTCTATTCTCCATTTGCTTGTAAATTACACTTACTATGCAGCACTTTCACCTTATGATGCAGTACACAACCTGGCATAAACCAAATCTGCAAAAATCTCATTTTTATTATTTAACACCTCATTCTCCTCAAACCTCTGAATTGGAAGAAGGGTTGCTTCCATAAAGTAGTAAGAAACTGTGATGGAGCAGTGGACTACAGAACAGTACCTGAGAATATTTCTTAAAGTTCAGAAAAAGAAACAAGAAAACTCAACAGAAAAATTATGAAATCTTGAAGGAAATATTCTTTTGGGTGAAATCAGTCTAAATCCTACAGAAACATTTTTCTATGTGCCTGCCTTGTGTGTACACGCTTTTAAATTATTGATTCTGAGGGAATAAATAATTTGAAATAAGTACTTGTATTTTTCACCTGGGAGATGGAGTCAAACTTGAGAAAAGTTGTAAGAATTGATGGTGGTTGCATGTTCCCCTAAACAGGATAGGCAAGCATTGTTGATTTGGTGGTTTTTTTTGTTTTTTTTTTGTGCTAAGACAATGCAGTGATTTAGGTGTTTCACCAATACCATTTGACATGACAGCACTGCAATTCAATGACCAGGAACAATCCTGGTGACTAAATAACTGTTGATGTAGAATAAGCATGTACAAACATTCTGAGACTTACACTGGAGAGAGCTGAAATCTCGTCTATAGAAACAGAGGGGTTTCTGAAGGAAGTTACGGTGTCTGTAGCTCATAATTTTAGAAAGAATATGCTCATCGGACTTTCAGATTAAGGCAGGGTTTTTAGGCATCTTTGTAAACCAGAGTGAACAAGGAAATTCAAAGGATTACATTAAAAAATCCACCTCCAGGCAGAGGTATGGAACCTTCTGCTACACTGCTAGAACTCTGGTCATTTGGAAATAGTTTGATAGACTGAATGATATATTAGAAAGAAACATGGATTTATTTCATGCTCCTGCAGTGCTGAAACAGAGAATGGTTTTGTTAAGTAGGTGATTTTTCTATTTTAAAAGCCCAGTTTCATACCAAAAAAGGACCCATTTATGAACTCAGCTATACAGTCACAGACTCATTTCCTGTCTTTATATTTCCAGTTTGCTTTCAAAGTTATTCCCTCCTGCAATTTGCCTTTTAAAGGAATAAACTGCTATTGAAATTGTGGGGGCAGAAAAAAAAAAAATCACATTTCCTCTAATGCACTTGTGAATTTCATTATATGTGAAAAGCAGTTTTTAGTTTTAGAAGCCAATATTGCTTAGAGGAAGTCTAGTGGAGGGGCAGCTGGAGGTGAAGGGCTAGTCTATACTTTCTGTGACCTGTCAAGCTGAAGCACACACACACGATGTAGGCCACTTGCAACAAGGGGAACCTAAAAAAGGTGGGAAGTTCTGCTGGTGTCACGTGAAAAGCCTTGGAGAATTAGCTGAAAACATTTGCAACAAATTGGTAAATAATTTGACTTCAATTTATTTCTTGTTGTGTTGCAAAGTGGGTCAAGAGTTCCCTACATCCCGTACTTCTAATTTCCTTTTTCTTTCTCTGAAAATGAGCATGGGTAGGCATGTGATGGAAGAGGAACAAAGTGGAAAAGATTAGATTTTGGGGTCTTTTTTGAAGGTGGAAAAGTGTATCTGGCCACTAAAAGAACCTCAAAAATGTGCGGGTAATAATTTAGAACTGTGAAGGAGCAAAAACTTACACCACCTCTTAAACAAAAAAAATACTTTTTTTCAAAACACTGAACCTCAAAAATACTTTAAAAAAATCAACAAAAAATACCCCAAAGCATAGCACTATCATCCTAATTCATCACTAATTCTTTCATTTTTTTCACTGAATGAACTGTGACATGTTAGCAATGTTGCCTTTTATTCTATTTCAACTGAAATATGAGAATTAGCGTAGGGTAATTTTTTTCAGCGCATTTTATAATAAATCTTTTTACTTTCTAGAAGTTTTTCAAATTCCTACTGTAAGAATCAATAGACCATTTGCCTTTAGAGAAAAGGAATCCCTAAAATACCTTGATAAACTTCAATTTCCAAAAGTTACACTTACCTCACAGACTGTTTGTTTCAGTTAATTGTAAAGGAAAACTAAACAACACATAGCTGAAAGAGTAAAACCACAACTTTCGTTTCTTCTGTATCATTATCTCTCTGTTGATAGTTCTGCTTGAAAAAAATAACATTACTTCTTAAGCTATATGTATAAACATACTGCCTTCCTTTGGACTTCAAAGCCATTCCTTAAATGTTTTGTACTATATAAAATTAAGAACTTCTAAAAAACATATCTAAATAGGAACTCAGTTTTGCAAATTTCAGATTTGAAACTTGCAATGTCTAGATAAATTAAATATTTGCAGAGCAAGTATAGAAACAAGCAGATATGGGACTTCCCTTAACAATATATCTGTTTTCACAATACATCTTACTTAATAGTTTCAGCAGAGCTAGTTACATTGTGACAAACTTAATCCACAGACACTGATTCAGTAAATTATATTTGTGGAATAATTGGACCATCCTACTTTGATTAATTATGGCTAGGTTATTAATGCTCAAGTGTATGTCTGCATATTGCATTTTTTTTTCCAGTCAGAATCAATGTTTAGGTGCCGAGAAAATGGATGGGGTGAAACAAAGGCTACTCCTTGTAAGTATCAGTATTTTTGAAAAGTTAGGACTTGTTTTATTAATTAAGATGAAATACCCACAAGAGATGGGAACATCCCCAGTTAAGCCAGCTTAACTACTTGTTTGTTGACATATTTACAGCATAGTGGAGTTGAGCTTGGGGAACTGCTTCATAATGTCTTTAGTGATGTGCATAAGATGCTAAGTGAAAATAGTATTGTATTCTAGCCTCAGAGAAAAAAAACATAGGACTATGAGCCCTATGCACTCAAGAAAATATAGAGTGTACAAAGAACTTGAAAAGAGGGCCAAAAGTGTCAGGTAATAGAGCAGCCACACATTTTTGCAGATCTTTGACTACCAGAGCCTTGGCTTATCTCCCAGCTTTAGAAGTTGGATCAAACTAATCTTCATTTTGCCAAAGCTGATGGAAGCTCTAAAAATGTAAAACTGAGCTATAGCATAAAAGTGACAAAATATTTCTTGCCTTATACTATTTTTCAAAGCACATAAATTTTAAAACTAAATGTTGCAAGATTTGCAATAGATTTGGACTATGCAACAGCCAAAATGAGTTACCAAAATTAATGGAAACAGGACAGTAAGTTTTTTCAGGATTATAATGTGATGCAAGTGTTGGGCAGAGTGATGACAAGTCTGCTGCTCCTCTAGATATCTGTATTTCATTTCCCTGTGCCCAGAAGTTACGCATAATTGTTCCACTTACAGAAATAAACAAATTATTGCATCTAGATTTTCACTAAACAGAACAATTTGCCAATCTACTCCAGCATCACTTATAATTTAACAAATCTCTGCAACTAATTCTGGTTTAAAAATCTTAGGAACGATATTTATGAAGCATAATCTCTTCAAAACTAGAGATGGGTAGTAAGTGTACCCTGAAACCTTAGAAATTTAAAAGCATATTAGAAGGTTTGTTGTAGAAATACAAAGTTGATGGCTCACACTTACATGTGGCTTTAACGTGCAACACTGGGCTGAAAGAAAAAGGCACTGCTGGGCAAGTTTGACTCCATTGAAACTTTCTGAGTCAAGTTAGGGAACTACTAAGTAATCAAGGAATTCAGACACAGGGATTATTTTTTCAAGAAGCATATCTGTGAAGCATCTAAGTGTTCCATTTTGTGACATGACAGGGTAAGTCTACAGTGCTCTGTCCTGTGACAGCAGGCTTTATGAGAAAAAATAATATGTAGCTTAAGTTATAATACTGTGTGTGAGATAGCAATCCCACTGAGATATAATCAGCAAGACCACAGTTCCACTATGAAGAGATCCCTAAATACATCCTACCCTCCCCATACTTGAAAATACTTGCACATATTTCCCAAAATATAACACACGTATATTACTTTATTTTGTGGTTTGAAGTAGGAGAGCAATTTTAAGAATGTGTCTATACAAATACTGCAAAATAGTGTTTGCCTGGCACTATTCATGACAACAACTACTCCAACACCTAACCTATTCAAACACTTTGTCAATGAGTTATGTTAAAACCACTGAATCTTTTGTAATATGAATTGGAAATTTTTATTTGGTTGACCATTTTTCTCTGTGTCTTACCTACTTATGAAGTTCTATTCTATCCCAGGACTGCAGATAAGAAACTGTTCTAGCACAAGGGGTTGGTGAACCTCAAGAAGCATCTATGCATTACTGTACTCACACAATCACAGAGTTGTTCTGGTTGGAAAAGACATGTAAGATCATTGAGTTCAAATATAACCCAACTCTACCAACCACTAATATAACTCTACCACAATAATAAGGTAGGGTGGTGCTGTTAAGTCAGTAAAGTGACTTCACCTAATTATTCTTGTTGCATGAGTGAGTAATTTTTAGATCTGGGCTGAGCTGTATTGGGTATGGTTTCCCAGAAGTTATGTCAGCCTCCATGGTCCTTCTTTTTTTCTTTTTCCCTTTGTTTTCTCTGTGAATACTCAGTTAAGGAATAAAACCCTGGCTTATTCAAAACCTAAACCAAAACTCCCAGTTTGTTTGGCAAGGCCTTTAAAATAGGACATGAAACTGAGCTCCTCAGTGCCTGATTGCTGGAAGGAACAAACTAACCCGGGGACTGAACACATGAGAATACAAGGTGACAATCCCAGCTGAATGTTGCTAAGTAAAATCAACTCGGCCCTCGGTATAAATTCTCATTTTCTCCTGTACATAGAAAGATACTAAAGTGCACAGGGTGCATTTACAACAGTGTTTTATTTGAGGTCAGTATAATTTAAAAGCAAATCTCCTGGTTGACACACACGCTGAGCTTTGGTTCACATTGCAGCTCTGGAGCATTAGAACTGATTCCTTTGGGGTGAAATTGAACTGGAAGATGCTCTCTGGCAGCACACCTGAAGCTCTTCAGCTGCCTATAGGCATTCAGTCCAAAGACCAGGCTACAGACAGGCCAAAGCAAAACACATACATTGTAAGCTAAGATAGTGCACAGGGATTTACAACAGTGTTTTATTTGAGGTCAGTATAATTTAAAAGCAAATCTCCTGGTTGACACACACGCTGAGCTTTGGTTCACATTGCAGCTCTGGAGCATTAGAACTGATTCCTTTGGGGTGAAATTGAACTGGAAGATGCTCTCTGGCAGCACACCTGAAGCTCTTCAGCTGCCTATAGGCATTCAGTCCAAAGACCAGGCTACAGACAGGCCAAAGCAAAACACATACATTGTAAGCTAAGATACTCAGTGCCAAGCAGTTTGGTCTAGAGACCAATTCCTGTTGTGCTACACAACTTTCTGTATCACACAGGAAGTTGAGAGAGAATTTGTGGGGCTCATTAATTGAACGGGTGCCACAAAACAAATAGGAAAAGTTGCTTTCTGAAGCAAGTGAACACAACAGCAAGGAATACCTACTGATTTTGGAGCAAAACCAACAAAAAGCTTTTTAAAACATGGAAGAAAGCATCTGAAATGTAGAAACTTCTCAATAAAGGTTTGTTGTGGGTTTTTTCATACTGCTAGTTTAATATTCCAACTATTGGGAACAAAAAGTGTAAGCAAGGAATAAACAGAATAGAGAATGACATACCTTCTGGGAAATGCTCATGACACAAAAATACCTAGTAGTGGGATGTTGCTGACACACACTAGCAAAAAATTCCATCATGAATGGGAAGATGAGTAACAGAAATTCTTGTGTGTTACCTCATTTGCACATGAAAGAGGAATACTCTGTGGTGAAAGCATAATTAATACCCTATTTCCTTTAGGATCAATAACACACAAGAAATACTAGTAACATTGCCTTTCCACAGCGGAAAAAATGGCAAATGAGCTTATTTTTAGCTTGAGAAAAAGTTTCAGAGAAGATGCAAACACTTTTAACCAGAATAATTCTATCAATTTTATTTTGCGCAAGCATTATAAAAATAGGGAAATAAATATTTAATAACATTAAGTGAAGTTATACTAGGAAGCACAAAATCATATGCAACAGAAAATATATATTTCTCTATGAAAATCCAGAAACACTCTGAGCATTTCCTATTTCTTACTGTGCAGTTCCTTTGCTGTTAGAATATTGAATATAACTAGTAGGATAAGTTACGGGTGATCCATGCCTTGTTGCATTAGAAGCTTACATGCAGGGTGATGATATACCATGCAGCAGAAATCCTGAACAAGGAGTGGTGAACATCTGTGCTGTTTCCTCTCTAAGAAAAAGAAAAGTTCATATCCCACCCAGGGAGAAGAAATGACCCTGATAAAGAATGTAAGTGATCTTGTTTGACCTGTGACGCAAGACTAGTGTTGACCTCTGCTGCCTAACCACAATGTGTGTTTTTTGTTGTAAGAGTGAGCAAGTGTGCATTGCTAAAAAGGAATGCAAGGAATATGAATGATGCTGAAAGTCAGGAGAATGAAATATTGATTGTGGAAGTGAAAGTGTGTTTGTTCAGGTAGGTATGAAAGGCTAAATGGAGGAGGAAGAGGAAGAAACACAAGAAGAAAAAGAAAATAAGCATACCCATAACCAAGCCATTTCAAGTCCAGAAACAAATCAAAGAATATACCACTTCCTTATTCCTCCTGAGACCAATACTGCTCTTAAAAACATAATAAAACTGCTAATGATAGAATTTAAAGCAATGAATAACCCAAATATTGTACCATATAATTATGAAAGTACCACAATATTAATCCAACTCTATTTGGGAATGTTGGACCTCAGCATTCTGTATTATTTATATAACTCTTCCAATTATAAGTTAAGTATTTCTAACTCAGCACATGGAGAGAATGATTAATTGTTCTCATCTAAACCCCACCATTTCACTCATCTTTTTCTTTAAAAAAAGCAAACATTCTTATTTGCCAATAGCTGGATGCATAAATATTTCTAATATTGGTATAAATACAACACGCTGTTTCTGAAAAATAAGCACGAGAGATTTTAATTGTCAGACTTCCCACATGGTAACATTAAAGTAAAATAAAATACAACTGGCTGCTTACTGACAATGTCTGCTATCTACAGCAGGGGAGTCAGCATGCTTCATATCCAATCCTTATAAAAATAGTATCTGTGTAGGTCTTTTGTTAAATATGATTAATACAAGAGATAAAAAGCTGAAGTCAAATTTAATCCATGCAATCTTGAAGCACAAATCAATGTGCTGCTTTTCACATTCAAGGAGAACGATGATTTATTAAGGGAACTCTGGTAAAAAAAGAATCTATTAAAGGAATTCATGCCAGCTGAAATTTTGGCTCCCCATTTTAAAAGTGACTAATAGAAAAATATATATATAAAAAAACCAACAATAAATCTAATTATATTGCAGCTGTTTTTTTCCTGGAACACTCTAAGTCTGAAATATAAGCACAAGACTAGCATTAAGCAGAAACTAACGACACTGTTTGGCCTGATGCACAGGTCTTGGTAATATGTGAAGCAACAGGACAAAGAGAGTCTAACCTGTCAGCAGTCGATACACAGTACATTTTTAGTAACAATATGTTTGGTGGAGCTGGATGACTCAAAAGACAGGAAATATAACATAGAAATCTATGTCTCTGCGTCAAAGGTTCAGATTTAACTCAGGGCAGGATTCATAGTGACATAACTAAACTTTAGGCACCTGATAAGAAATTGTAATCCAGATACCACTTACTCTACATATATGCTTAAGAAACCTTGCAAATGTAAAGGGAAAATAAGGATATTCAAAAGGAGGCCAAAGAGGGCTAGGACACCAAACAAGGAACTGCAACCAGAAATCACAGAAAAATACCTTCCTTTCCTTTCCTTTATTTATTTATTTATTTATTCCTCCCCCCGCCAAAGAATAAGCACTTCAATTTATAGTGCAACTGAATACTTCTGAACCTAACTGATGATCTATAGCATCAGTCTCAGGGTCAAATGGGTGCCTCAGTGACCCAAGCAAAACCCACTCTTTTAAATATGTATTCAGAGAAGCAGGTAGTGATCAGTGTACCAAGCTCTTACAATGTCACTGCCCCAAAAATTAATGCATTATTAAGTGATAACATCTGTTGTTCAGGAATATTATTTCAATTTTCTCTTTAGACCAAGAGAGCTCATACTCATTCATCTCATTAGTCCAAGGGAGTTCACACTCATATCCATCCTTTTGCATGCTCCAACTACGACACTAAAATCTATACTGAAACAGGTAAAATTCTCTTTCAGTTCTGCTGAAATTATGCCTCTATACAGAAATAGAATAAAAGACTTTGGAAATTAGGAAAAAAAAAAAACCCTCCAAAAAAAGGGTGAAATGACTCTAAAAGCCACTGATTTAAAAAATTTGAATTTCAACCCATGCTTTTGCTGCTTTTCATTGAAATTCAACATGCAACTTTGCATTAAAAGGACATTTACCAGGTAAAATAAGTTCCGCTGATTTAGGTACTGTTCTGGAAAGCAGAAGATGTATATTTTTCTCTTCAGACAGAAAAAAGAAATGCATTTGGTTCTTCTGCTTCCTGAACAACCTCTGCCTTTGCTAGCATACTCAGGGGAGAGAGGAAGTACCAACAGTGTGCACATTATAGCAAAACAAATGCTACTGCATCTTGAATGGAGCTTTAACCTGTCAGAGTCATGACAGTATTCTGTAGAAGTATATTGGAATTGGAGTTCCTGTGGTACAGACAGGGGAATTTTCTCCTGGTTGCCACCAGAGTTTGGCATGTTCAGACAGCAGCTGTGCTGAGAGCAAGCAAAGCAGCTGAAGTCTAGGTACTTCCAGTGTAAGGAAGAATTTTAAATGACAGTTCTGGGTTTAGCTCCTTCAGATAATCTCTCTTGAGGTTGTAAATGCTTTAACTACCAGTCTAGTCTAGCTATCAATCACCAGTGTCTGCAGTTCCTGCCAGCTGGTGGAACATTGGCATTAATGTGGTGAACATCATTGTATTAGCAAAAAAATTCCATCTGGCATCTCTTTTTTCAAAACAGGTTCTAAGCAGTGAACATAGGAAGAAAAGAATCCTTTCATCTGGTCAGAAATGAGGCACACTGGCCAACTTAACAAAATTGTTTAAGGCACATTTCTTTCAATACCATCATCCAGTATGTAGTCCAACCATAAACATGCACACGCAAAAGGGAAGGTGTGTGAATACCTCAATTGTATTTGGTGAATTTCATTACTGCTTTGCTGTGTAAATGAATTCTTTAACTACTATAGTCTTTATGCTGTATTAAAATATGGAATTATAATAAATTAATACCTCCTTCCATATCAGAAATTCTAGTCAGCAGACTGATTTTAGAAAAAAACCAACTTCAATGTCAGTTTATGTTTAGTTCTCATGTCAGTATGTCAGTATATGTTTAGTTCTCAGATTTTGCAGGTGCCAATAATTGAGGGATTAAAGTTTCATCAGAAATTACAAGTAAGCATTCTTAAATTTCTGTAGATGACTGATTAGTGGGCACATTTAAAATCTCAGATGTCCAAGTGAAATTGGTTATCCTCTCACAGTACGTATCTCTCTTTTTCAGCTATCCACAAGAATATGAGAATACATTTTCAGAAGTTAGCATGTGCAAAATTTTCAACTTTTTTGAAGCCACAGACTTTAGAAGTAGATCAGAAACTACATTGAACTGAATGATCCTATAGCAGGTTCTAATAAACTTTTTAATGTTGCATTTTTCTGATAAATACTGAAAGAAATGCAAAGAAAGTTACACTGTTATGTTTCCTACAAGTGTCATCTTGCCTGTGAATATCATCCTCTTCTTTTTCTGAATCCCTATGAAGTTCGGATACTTGTATTAACACTACCCTGTTACTTTTGCAGCAAAATCCTGCCAGTGGATTTCTTCCTCTAGTGAATCTGGAAATGTTTCTTAGTAATAATGTTTGATAACTCTATGTGTTCTCTCAGTAAGGTATCTTCTGTAGCTTCTGTATTATTTTAACTGAACATAAAATAAATAAACGGCTTCTTAAATTTTTGGTATGATACCTTTTCCAACAAATGCCTATTTCTTATTTTATAGTAGAATCAGAGGCCTGCCTTTTAAAATGATAGTGTTCTTACTGTGCAAAAGAATGTATTATTAATAGCAACACAAGGGACTTGAAGAGTTTCTTCTTATTTCATCATCATTCAAACCTCAACATTAAGCAATGTGTCTTTTTTACATCACATTTTATAGAATACTTACTCTTCTGCCCCAGGAAAACACCTCAGCCTGATCTCCAACAATTGCAATCAAAACTCTTGACATGTCCTGAGGTTGAATCCATTAAAGTGTAAAGGCTCTGACATTTTTGAGCATTCTCTTTAGGTTACATTGACAAATGGAGAGGTTTTGTGTTTCATTGGTTAAGAAGGAGTCAGGTTTTAGTTATTTGAACCTCGGGTAACTTCATGGATCAAAAAAGACCTCTTGGGGCTTCCAAAGTCTTAATTATTTTAGAGCTACAAGGCATGATTTGGTAGAGATTTGGGTAATGGGAAACATATTCTTCTGGGATCACTTCACTTTGGGGAGCTTTCCAGCTGTGAAACAGGCTTTCAAACTTAAAAGCTCTCCAAAGCTCTACCTGGCCCCAGGCCCAAACTTCCCTGTAACAAAAGTTGACTCGTAGAACAACTAGTGTAATATATGCAACCAAAAAACTGCAACATTAAAGAATTGGTAAGATTTATGATAACACTAAAAGTTGTTAAAGTGTTTTTAAAAGGTCAGCTTTTCACATTTAGAATCAGAAGATTGTTCATTTTTATATAATCACCACATACCTAATTCCACTTGCATAAGTGACAGCTATTTCATTAAACAAGGTATATGAAGAGGTGTGCACAAGACAGTGTTAGTATATTAAAGTGAAGCAAAGGTTTCATTTTTGATCATTCAAAATGATAAAATATCTGGGCTCTTTTTACTTCATAATAGTTTTTTTTCTGGAAAACTGCTTATATGGTGATGCGTAGTTTATTAGTTAATGTAAATATAACTAAATAAATAATCCATTTAAACCTCTCGGTGTCTGACATTAAACATTTAAACATTTACCAACACATATGGAAGACAGGTTACTAATAAATGCATTAATAGTAAATTTACATTACATGTACATGCAATGGCACATAAGAGCTGTCCCATGCAGTTCGGGATCTGAATAGGGTGTGATTTTCATTCAGAACTATTTAAATTGAAAATTTTTCTATTGCTATCGGTATGGAGGACAGTAAGTGGCTTTTGAAAAATCTAAAATCTGGAATTCTGTAAGCTCAAATATGCTTAAAAGCGCACTCTGGTGCCAAAACAGTGCTTCAGCATAAAGCTTAGTTTGTGCTCCAATATGACAGTTTCTTGCACAGGCCAAATTGAAAATGTCTTCTTAACATGAAGAGACTTACAAGCAACTGATGGAATTATGTATGCTGTTAAAAAAAAACAAAACACATTAAACTTGAGGAAATTACACATGCAGAGGAATCACACACAGCAAACACAAAAATTCCCTACCATACCAAAACACCAGAAAAGCATGCCATGAAAAAAAAAAATCTTCTTCTATTGAAACGCAAGGAAAAACTTTCATGTTTATGGGCTCCATTTGAAGTCTGGAGCCCACAAATCTGTATTTAAGAAAAAAGAACCATAGATCAACAGCATTTCAGTGTCTTTGTGGCCTCTCCTCTAGTCCTCACCTAGAAAAGTCTTCTACAATCTCTGTTCTATTCTGCAATGATGATGCATTTTTAAAAAGTTCCCTAGGACAATTATTATTAAATCTTCAATTCTATACTATAGGTGACTTTTGAATAACATGCCTAACCATGTAATTTCCTTTGATTCTGTCCTGAAACCTCTTTTCCTTAAATATGTCTTTTCCTTACATTAAAAATTCTTTATGCCCCTAAGAAAGCACTGCCATCATCTAACTGAACGACACAAATACTGTCCCCATTTTAGCGGGCATCTGGAATGGAAAAATGCAGAGAAGCAGGAGATGAGCTCACATTGCATCAGTTCAGGTGAAACCTGGTCCCTCCTGACCCAGAAAATAAAAAGATTTCTCTTTGCTTGACTGGCTTCCAACAAAGAATACGGTACTTTTAGACTGTGATTCTTCAAGATGAGCGTTTAGGGAGGAGACAGGTTTGCTGGTGTAGGCACAAAATGGGAAATGAGCTCCATCTCTGTGAAAGAAGAGGGCAACAACCCAAATGACAAATGTTCCTGGAATCAGTAGGATTAAGGAGTGTTACAGGCAGCCATAGGAATGCTGCTCCTCTCTGCCTCTGGCTCCACTGGATTGGGGACACGGACAGGGACAACTCAGACGGTCATATGCACAACCTAAATCTCACTGGGCTTATTAGTTATGCTCCTTTCACAGCAATACCTGCTAGCCTGCTTTTGGATAAAAAATTTGTAGGAAAAGTATAATCATGTTTGTCAAGTGCCAGGACTAAGCCAACAAAAAAGGTTGCAGGCAAGAAGCTCAGTATCTCTGTATTTATCTAGGCTGTACACCCACAACCTAGATAAACTGTTACAGATGTCTCAAAGAAGACTAACAAATATTGGCAATAAAACCAAAATATCAAACTGGTAATGTACCTAACAACATTTTAAGTGGAAGATTATCTTTATTTTTAAACAAGCATACCTTTAGACAGTAGCACTTGAAAGTGTTCCTACTTTCTTTTGAGGCTTTTCTTTATCTAGTAGCACTGCCCGATGCCTATGTGTAGAGGGAATGAGAGATACCACATGAAAACATCAATGCATGTAAAATAATTTTAAAATATTTGTATCCTTGAAAGAAATTTAACTGACAAACTGCCAGGTTTCTTTTTGTTCTGTTAATTGCTGAAGATTACTAAGAAGGAAGTACTCAGCAAAATAAAAAAATCTGTCTAGCTCAGCATCTGATTCATAACAGTGGCTAAAACCTAATGCTTAGGGAAGAGTGCTAACACAAGGCAAGTACACAGTGATATCTTCCCAGAACACCCTCCCAGCCTCCAGTGATTTCCAATTCAGCAACTGAAGGAAAGATTTATCTGAAAGATGATTACTGACAATGTCTATTGCTAGACGCAATGGCTCTTACTCAGTACATTAGCTAAATAGTTTAAATTCTAAAAATTATCTTCATTCAGTAATGATTACTATGTTAACACAAACGTTATTTCAGTGGCTGCAACTGCACTGCTGAGCAGGAAATGTCCATACTGCGTGCACCAACTCCTGGGTCATTCTTTATATCTTCAGGTATGTCTCCTGAAAGGTTCAGTGACTGCAGGGTGGGTGGACCTGACAAGGCGCCTCAGAGCTACACACAGAGAGCACAGATGACACCCCTAGGAACACTCACACCCACTGTCAAGAGTGGCCCTGAAGCTGCTCTTCACACAGGATGGACTTGCCTTTCACATGGACAAAGGACTTGCTGGGGTGGACTTGAGCCTCAGAGTGTCCATCGCCAAGTCCTACAGGTGAGACTGCACAAATGCATGTTATCTGTGCCTGTCACTGAGGTAGCAGCAGAATGGGGGGGGTCAACCAGTCACAGAGCATCTACCCCTTGCTGCTCTTCACAGTCATAGCCACTGCTGGGCCCCAATCCTGCTAGCCTAAATCCTAGAGGTGTAGCTTGTGCAAGGGAGAAGTACTGCCTGTGCTGCTTCTGGGCAGTGCTTCTGGCTCTCTGACAGCTGACAGAGGATGGACAAAGAAACTCCCGAGGAAAGACAAAATGGACAAACTTCCTTTTTTGGTGTAAACAGTTAGACTTGTATATTTTTTTAGGCAATGACTGTTTCTGTGGCAACTGAAGGGGCACCTGGAACCAAGTACTCCAAACCTTCACAAGTTGAAGAGAGTTAGGCAGATTGTGCCAATGTGCCCATGAATTTATTACTTAACAAGTCACTAGAATTTAACACACTAATTGAGAAGGGAAAAACAACTATACCACAAACAAAAAAAACACTCTTGCAGTGAAGAGAAAAAAAAAAAAAAAAAAAAAGAAGAAAGAGAAAGAGACTTGGCTGATCCATCCACAAATAACCTCCATTTACCAAAGTTGTCCTGCCTGAATCTAATATGCAAAGATATCACCAGGACCTGACTGGTGTTTCTCTTTTGGCCATGAACATTAGCTTTAAACCAGGCCAAGACTACTGGGTTTACATTCACAATCTGACAGATGTTACCAGAAACAGTTCTGCCTCACCTTCAAAGATGGTTTCTTTGAAACTTTTCCCTGAATTTTATTTCAGGAATTACAACAAGGAGACAAAAGAGTCAGGTTACACCTTCTGAAGGACTTCCTCACCTGGCATCACCAGCAGTAATCTTACAGACTGCTGCTCCCTGACACTCTGCCATACTGTATGACTGGTCTTCTGCCCCCACTTGAAAGAGTAGCAATTAAACATTTTTACCTGATCCACAACACCTGTTGGAATGTAATTATGGGTAAAAAATCCCCATAATTCAGGTATCTGAAATCAGCTTTGTACCAACAACAAGTAAATTATTATTCTGACAACAAATTATTATTCTGACAAAAATATTTTGTGTGCTATTCATCATTCCGTACAGCTCTGTTTCTCCTAAGCACACAAATACAAGCTCATACACCCACAAAGGGCCCCATCCTTCTCCCATAGGTAAGAAAATTTTCATTTAAATCATGTTTATAGGTGTGGTTACACTGAACACCCATACAACTTGGGCATATGAATACTGTGAATATACGTGCCTGTGTACCCTTTTTATATTCAAAACTGCCAATCATTTTCTGCACTGAAATAAGCCATCACTCATCAGTCACATGTCACAGTAAAATCTATTTCTGTTCTATGGGTAGTTCTGCAGCAAAGAGCATCTGCGTATCTAAACAACCTAGCTCACATTTGGTGAATCAGGTTTGGTTTTCAAATCTTCTTAAAAGATTATTTTTTTTACTCCATAATTTTATTAAAACAAAAATTAAATATTACAGAAAGATTCTGTTGCAATAAGTGATCCAAATTGTGGTTATTTAGGGTCCTTTTTTTTCAGGATAGTTTCAACTACATTAGCAATCGTTTTAATTCTTTTTTGTTTGTTAGTTTTGGTTTTGTGTTCTTTTTCCCAATTAGAATTGGCTAGCACTGTCCCAGCCATTACCAAGTGAGTAACCTTGGCCCCAGCACTCACAGAAGAACATATCAGCCTTTGTCTATTCATCATCTCAGGACCTAATTCCAGCCATCATGATGTAATTGCTAAAGTTATGCTGCATATAGATTTTCCTTTTTCTTTTTTCCCTTATCTGCTATTGCATGAATTTCCTTTTCTCACCGAGATCTAAGAATTGTAATTATCTAACCTATTTTGATGATTTTATGAGACAACTGTAGGTCTGCTAACACAAAGAATTATTAAATTTTGGTTTAGGGACTATTTTGGAATTTCAGCATAATGGATAAAGTGACAACTAAGTCTAAATCATGGACTCAAATGGGTAAGCGTGCTGAGATGAGATTGTCAAACGAAGGCAACTGTTCTGTGTGATTATGAAAACAAATGCTTACAGTAACATTAAATAAACAAACAGCTATGTTTCTGTTATAGACCGTTGGAAGTTATTGTGCTTTCATTCTTTCTGATAAGCAAGCCGAGTCTTGCAGTCATAAACATTTTCAAATAATAGTCACTTGAGTGAGATTTGTAGGATCTGGTCCTTCAGGAATTACTCATGTACATAATGTTAATAACGTCTGTAAACTTTTGCAGCACCAAAACCTCGGTTTGTACATTATGCACATCACATCGTAAATTGTGTTATGCAAGCTCTGTTTCCACTATTTTCACATCTTATTTTCTGTCAGCCTGTTAGTGTACATTTTTGTTCATATCTAATACAGACACCATTAAAAAAAAAAAATAAAGACAGACATTCACTTGCAATGAAGTGTATGGAAGGGCTCCTAGGACTCTGCTGGGCTGCAATTTCCTCAATTCAGTATGGAAAATCTGGCTGGGTTAAAGAAATTTCATTTGGACTTCAGCCTGAAAAGGTTTGGCAAAATTCCTGGTTTATAGAACTTCTGCTGCCTGCAGCTTGTGTTCCAGGTAGCGCAATGCTTCAGAATCTTAAAGACTTCTGCTTTAGTAATTATTTTTACAGACTTCTTGATAATGCCAATTAATTGATTCTCATGTGATTTAGTTCTTATTGCTTACAGTATGTCATTCAAGATTAAGTTCAAAATCAGATGGTAATAGAGCTGCTCTGAATACTATTTTATTTAGTTCATACATTTAACTTGTGAATAATGTTAACAAAGAAAAAAAATAAGAAAAAGAAAAAAATTACCTGCAAATGTTTGGAACACATGAAAATCTGCTGCTTCTGCTCAAGGAGGCTAGAAAAATATTCAATGTGATAGCAAATAGTCAGAAAAGTCTACATTTCCATTTTGGGTCAATTTTACTTATAAGACTTGACAACACCAAGTTGATATTATTGAACATCATATCCAATGTCTCAGCTGCTTAATAATTTATTTTATTGACTGTGAAGTGTTCTGTGAGCAACTGGCAAAATCCATAATACAAGTCTTGGTAATAATGCAAATTGTAACTACTGTGACATTTTTTGGGCAAAAAAGAAATGAAGCAGTATCTAGCTTGTCCTTCAAGATTTTTTTACTATTATATGATTTCTTGATAAAGTATAAATGCAGGTATTTAGTTCTTACTTTTGGGGGTAACACAAAGAGAACATCAAAACATAATTCAACAACTGCAGTCACAGTGACCATAGAATATTACTTTGTGAAGATTTGGATAGGAAGAACAACTAAGAAAGAGATAAAAACAATGAACTTCTCTTCAACAATGATGTTTTCAATAAACTTAGAAAATTGGTAGCAAGTTTCCAAGGAAAACATTTCTAAGGTGAAAAGGAGTCTAACAACTAACATAGTTACATGAAAAACAAACTGAATAAAACTATTTTCACATTGGATAGGACAAGAGATAGCAAGGATGACTCAGGCTTAGTAACTTTTTAAATTACAAGAATGATTAAACACTGAAATACAAGCCCTGTAAGTCTTTCAAAGAGGTTAGAAACACATCCTCCAGGATGGCAGTTAGGATGTGCTATTGACCCTGTCCTGGGCAAGGCAGAGGGATTGGAGGCTCTTCTTGTGATTTTTGCAGCCCCACAGTGTCCATTTCTATTAACTATCAGTTTTGCATGGCATTCTGTACCCTTCAGAGCCCAACCCACCACCTTACATATGCTGTTTCTATGAACGTGTGGCTCTCCACCATGCTCCTCTCAGTATTACATTAAGGGTGGACACCTGGTCCTTTTCCTTAGTATTCGATATCCCTGTTGGTACAGTAGTGAAAGAACTGGGAAAGGACAAGCAAAGGATGTGGTTATACTGCAGTCAGGGGCTGGAGAGAATTGCAAGTTGGGGGGAAAGCAAGAATGCAGTTGAGTTTCTTTGCCGAGTGTGTATAAGAGGGTACAAATGCATGTGGAATGTGTTCATTGGTGTAGCATCATGGCTCACAGAAGGGCAGTGTATGATGTTCACTGAACAGTGTTTTACTTTTTAAATATCTGATATCAAAGTTTATATTAAAAGTTGGATTTCTGGTAGAATAACTAGTCATACTCCTGTAGAGTATGAATGGGTTTTTAAAAAAATATTATTTTCCTTAGGAAAATACTTATTTCAGTTTGTAAAAAATCCATAAAGAGCTTGCCCACAAGGGCAAAGGCCAAGTGCTGCCTTAGGAAGCTCAGACACCAAAGCAATATAGTATCAACCATGCCATGTTAATGTGATAGTCCATCAAGATAAGCAATGCATTGTGTTGTGTTTCAAATACTTGAAGCATTGCTTAGTTTTGAACCCTTTTCAGAACCAAATGGTTTGATGTCAAACAATGGAATTTTAAACAGCTGTAATATGTAGCCCAGGGTTCTGGGTCTGTGGGGTCTTTTATTACAAGGCAAGTAATAGAAAACCCCAAACAAACACCCCAATTACTTTTGTAAGGTTTCTTATTTTCTTCACTATTTGCAATGCATTTTAATGTCCTTGAATATCTAGGACTGCTGTTTGACAAAACAGTAATTAATGTATTGATTAATGCAGAAAACAGTCTGAGGCCAGAGGGCAATACCAAAGTTCCTTACATATCGCTGATCCTACCTTTCATCTAACATATTTTAGCCAAGGAAGACAAGCAAGGCTGAAACTGCAAATTACCCCTGTGATAAGGCTATGAAACAGCCTAACCCTGTCTTAGCCCTGGAGCAGCAGAGCCCTGGAAGCCAGCAGAATTTCATGTCTTGCTTCACCTTTCCTTACTCTGAGCTCACTGAGGGACATGGAAAGTGTCTTGAGATGATCAGCCACTTGGAAGGCAGTCACAGACTCATTACTGTCACTATTTCCTAAACCATTTGCAGCTTGACAACACTCCTACAGTACCTATAACTCTGCTTAAGTATGTGCAAACTCATAAAAGTTTCTTTTATATGGCTGTCATTGTTTACTTTAGGAAAAAACTTTCGTAATCTAATAATCTGAAGACTCTTCCAATAACAATGTCACAGCTTCTAACTCCTTATGAAAGCTTCTTACAAGTAACATACACCTTTGAAATCTAAAGTACTTTAAACATCCACATTCATCTATGTAACTACCATAAACTTTTACAGTAAAAATGCTAGTTAACGAAAATTCACAATTCTGTCTGAAAATCAGGATGTTTAGATACAAATGGCAAAGGTAGTAAAAAGGTTTAATGTTGTTCTTTATGTTATTTACTATTTCTCACTATTTTTGTGTGCTTTGAAAATCTTTTGGGGTATAAGCATATAAAACCCTTATCAAAATCAGTGATGCATTTGATACTATTGCACAATATGCAAATTAGACAACCAACTTCCTAAAGGATTCAGTTGTTTTTTTTTCTGAATCAGTCAGTAAATTCCAGCTTTTTTTTTCTTTTTTTTTTTAAAGTGTGATCACTGATGACTACTCTATATTGAATATCAGCACTTTTTACAGAACAACAATTTCTGTATCACCAGCAGACATTCTTGAATGCAAACATAAAAATCAAAACAGCAAAGGAAAAATAGGATTTAGAGTTCACCTGCTCTCCTCTAAATCCAGGTTATCACTTCCTTCTTAGTTTTTGATTAAAAAATATCAGACACTATTATGCAGAAAAATTTGAATGAGATTTAACATCACACCCTTAAATTGTCAGGTTCCTCTTGCTCAAGTAAACCGTGAATCAGCCACTGTTTCAACATATTTAAATACCTTCTATGTTGTTTTTTTTCTCCCCATTAACTCTTCATGTCTCTCCTTAAGCCTTTGAGCTTTTTGTTCTAACAGAATCTTGTGAGAAGTTCCCAGGCCAAAATCACATTTTGTAATCAACCACATCTTTTTGCATTTTTCTTCCTTTTTGTTTTGTTTTTACATTCACCACATGACATACTAGCTTCAGCTGATGGTAAGCAGTCTAGTACTTTTTAATTTGTCTTCCCGTGCAAGACATGCTTTACACTCTGCATCAATGAAGCAGGAACCTAGCAATGCAAACTTGTATAAACTGCATAAACTAGATATTTCTCATTGCCACATGAGCTAACACATGTTCCTCAGCTGTGGAGTCCCTACAACTTGAGAGGTTTGTAAAGTGACTCTTCAAGCTGAAAAGTTTAAGACTTTGATGGGGGTGGGGGAAATAAATTATTTTTAAAATACTACCAATGACAATGCACCAAATATAACTTCAGAGCATTTTATTTTTTAATTTGCAGTAATAATCACATTTTGCATCTCTGAAGACTAGAGAACATTCCCCAGCAGACAAATATGCTATTAATATGTAACCATCTCCGGGTGATTTATTCTCATTTCTGTTAGTTTTTATGTCCCATCACTAAATCCAAGCACATGGTTCCCTCTCTCTGTCTAGGTACCTGTCAGCAGATTGGTTGAAGTTGATCAAACCCTTCAGAGGGTCTCAGTATTCCAACATTCTTTTTCCTAGGGTGTTTCTAATATATAAAACAAAGGCTGAACTTTATTCCTGTATAAATTTCTTAAATGCATTAATTATCTTTGTTGAACATACTGCACCTGGAAATACTGCAGCTGATGGCTGTAGCACATGGCAGCTCTGCAGGACTAACAGGTGATTTTTTAAAATTAATTTTTATTATTTTTAAACAAAAAAATGAGATGTGGGTAGAGCAGTCCTTTTAAAAATCTAGATGTTTGAATCAAAAAGCCCAAATTAAGAATCTAATGACATTTTAACACTTCAGAGCATTTCCTCTTGAGCACCTCAAGACAAAAACAAATATATACAAATATATATATTATAGTATCTATAATAACAAAAAAATACTGTTGGATAGATGAGTCAGCACTTGGTGGGCATTCAGTAAAAGAGCAGCTATGTCTTGCAGTTAAGGATTAGACAAGAGCAGTAACAAGAAAAATTATGTGACAAAATAAAATAGGCAAATTAATACAAAAATTACTCACAATTAGTTTACTTGGAGATAAAAAAGACAGAACAGTTGTTGGTTTCAAGCTCACTTCAAACAAGAAAGATTGTTTGAATTTTTTAACAAAAGGGATCAAAATGTTTCTTTTGCAAGACCTTGAAGAAATATTTAAATTTTAATTAGTATTTTTCAAGGATTTTGTTTTTTCAGTCATAGCATTCGCAAGACAGACCTGTAGTGCCAAACAATATATCAAGAAACATCAGTACATCAGTTAAGTGCTAGTAATTTGTGGCCCCACTTCTACTTTTGCATTTTTATAGGTGAAATCAAACTCAAAAAAGACTTTGAAAGAAAGTCTAGAGGCAAGAAAAAAATATGAGCAAGAGTATGGCTTATCATGATGAAGGCAAATACTGAACTATTTTTAATTAGTTTCCTACAATATATATGTATACTATTTTATTTCAGATACAGCATGTTTCTGAATGTGTTACTATATGTATTCAACAAATATATGTGTATTTTATTTGTATATGTGAACACAGTTACTAATTCAATTTCTAAGTTTGTCTGTGTTCTCTTATTTTCTATTTATCTCTCTTAAAAAGTGGACAAAAGTGGAATTTCATGACAGCTAACATTCTTTGGTATTCATTTCTGTAGGGAGTAAATAGCTATGAATGACCTTCTTGTCTTTACGTTTGATTTTTAAGACGTTTCCTGGCACTTTAGCAAATGGTTCAACACACTTCAACTGAAGGGGAAGATGTCAGTGACTTGATGGATGCTCTTTACTATAACTATGAGCAGAAAGAAGACATTTAGCACTGTGTATTCTCATGATTTATTTTGTAATCTGATCAAATATATACAATTATTAGAATATTTTGCTATGAATACTGTTAAATCTCTCCATTTTAAATAACTAAGTTTATATTTTATGAAAATACACTATCTTCCCTGACAATGCTATAATTGAGCAAATTTGAAAATATTTTACTCCTAAAGCTTTACTGGAATTTGTTCTTAGTCTTGGATACAAGAATGTCTTGTGACAATGTTGAGATTACACATTATTTTGCAACATTCAAAGAACTGCACAGTGCCAACAAAAATAAAAGTTATTGACAGAGCTTTCTATAAAGAACCGTCAAAGTTGTATGAGCTAAACTTAAAATAAAAAATTATCAAATTTCTAATAATGACATAAGCTAATGGCTACAGGACACACAAATATTGGGAGTGGGAAAGAGGGGCTTTGATTTGCTGTGGAAGGACCCTCATAGTTGGAAGCATTTCCTTTACTTTTGATCCAATTTTTAATACACTGTTGGTTCCCACATCCTTTTGTATCTAGCACATGCTAATGGAAAATGACAGAAAGACCTAAGTTACTTGGGGTGAGCTCCAATAAAAGACTTTGATGCTTAAAATTAGATGCCACTACACCAAACCATACTCAACAATCCCTCATAGAGATGCCTACGCAAATATCTTCCTTTTGGAGCTGAAACTACATCTGCTGCTATGTTTTTTTAGCATCAGTACATTTGAAATTTCTCATCTTTCTATAAGGTAACTCGGATACTTCTAGGTATAAAAAAAATAAATATATATATAAATAAATAAATCCCAAAACCCAACAACTACAAAAACTCAAAGAACCTCTGCGAAAGTCACGTGTAACTAAAATAAAAGATTAAGCCTTACAGTATTGGCAAGCCAGTATTTGTATGTGAAGTATACAAAATGTCCTGCCAGAAAGGCCAAATGCCTAACTGAAAATTGACCCATATTACTTTCCTATATAAGAAGTGTCACATTCTCTGTTGAATTCCTTGCGATTCTTACCAAAAAAATCCTTGCACAGGTGTTTTCTGTCCTCTGTGTTTACTTGTTAAGTCTGTTGTATCCACACAAGTCAAGTGCAAACAGATGTGAATGCTAGCAAACCTCAGCAGTGACACAATGGCTATGCCCAGTTCACACAGAGAGACCGTCAGGTACCATCATGTCTAAGTATCAGCTACGATGCTCTTACACATTGCTATTCTGTTCTAAGTTCACAGGACACACTTGAAGTCTGCAACCCACTTGAAACACATGCTTTAAGCTATTCAAATACAGTTTGGCTGTTTCAAAGGTAGCCCCATTTCCAGAGGTAAAATGCCTGAACCTACCCATTTTTTTGCTATATTGCCAAACTAAGATGGGCACAGAGCTACACAAAACACAGTTGTGTCCTCACACCTTTACATTCAGGAATGCTCCTCCTTCACCAATCTTTGCATTCTGCTGCTTGTGGCAGGTGAAGGCATTATCTTAGCTTGCCCTTCAGTGCTCTCCACTTTCTCCTTTCAACTCATCTCAAAAGTTCTATGATTTTATTGTTAATTTCCTGTTGAACTATAAACATTATCTTTCTTTTGGAATTTGTTGGATTTTTTTCTGGTTGTGTTTTTTTTCTTGTTTTCTTGCTGGACTGTTCTATAGCTCCCCACCCTTTCATGTTTGTCTCCTAATTGTGGCTAGCCTGAATTATTTTTTTTGAAAGCTGCTCATTTTATCCACAAGTATTTTTCCCCCCCCGAATATCCACTCACCACTGACCTTACCCTCATTCCTTCCCAGTTAAGTTTACTAAAGTTCAATGAACCTTCCATTGCATTCAGTAGATTATTTAATAATCCTACTGCAGGAGTATTTTCATGTCAGTTCTCAGTTGAGTGGTCAAAGTAGAGGCAAAATCTTTACTACGTCTATTCTACCTTTTCAGTTTGACAATCTGTTTCAATCTTTCCAGTATGAGCACAGAGTGGACTTCTAGATTACACAAATATTTTCCAGATTCTCCCACTTTAACACAGAAGTTTGTATTTTCACTATGTAGGATCTTCTAACCATTACAGCATCAAAGCCATTATAATTCACTTTTTATTTGGTAAATTAATTTGCTAACTTGAAATTCAGTATTTCCAATCCATAAAACAAACAGTGGCATGGGGATTTAGAGATAAGTGGGGAAAAATACCATTTGCTCTCCAAAAAATTCTGTTTTCCACTTTGATCAGGAAAGCAAAAGGCATAAGACCTTTGTCTCCCCGGCCTCACTGTAACTTTAGTTCAATGGGATTCCAATAAATATGGGAAGACTTATTAATCCCCCAAGGCCTGTAAACTGGCTATTTTTCCCTTCTTCAGCCTCTGTTGTAGGCGGGGTTCTTAATTTTCTAAAATCCTCTTAAGAGCTGAGGCAGTGGAATTTTAAGCTTCAGACTTAAAATAGGAATTATTTTCCCTTGGGTATGCAGCACTGGGAAGAGGTATAAGAAAGTTCAAATCCAAAATGAACAGATTCGTTGCAGTTCAGGTGACTAGAGAAAACTAACAGTTAAGTCAATAATATGGCATCAATACAAAAAATAAGTGTATGGCAGACATAGAGGTATATACTAGCTCACTAACGAGATTTTAATTTAAAATGACAACTTACCTTCATACTGCCAAAGTGTACTGAAAAGATTTATATATATACCTAATGAACTGCAACAGTTGAGAGCTCCTATGCATATTGCTTTGTGGAGCTCCTATGAGTTCCGCATCCTTATTTAATTTTTACTCTACTGACTGGTAATTCATTCTGGTCATTTAATTAGACAGCTTTTTGTTAGGCAGCCAGGTGTAATGGACAGAATACACAGAAAAACTACAACTCTGAGATTCATACCATTCGGCATGTAAAACATTAATGCAGAAAACATTAAAGACATAGTTGATTTATGATTGAAAAGGCAACAATATGGAGTATTTTTTCCAGGACTTATGCCTAAACTGATCTGGATACATAAATGGCACAGGCTTTATCAGGCAGATCCAAGAAAATGCCCCATCTAAGAGACTCAAGTTCAGTGGCTAACATTCCGTGCTTGAAGTTAGCTGTATATATAAAAATACAAGCACAGTTAATTACCAAAAGTAGCAAAATTCTTATTTGGCAAGCTAGTTAATTCATTAGTTATTAACCACTAGATTTTCAATATACAGTTCCCTTTCCTTAGTGTGCCTAGTAGCTATATAAATTATATCTCAAAGGAACTTGCAAAGCATCTATATACCCTATCGCAACATTTCACTCCAAGGAAGATTCAGTAAATGTATACAGCTGCATTAATCCCACTTCAGAAAAAACAGTCTTATTTATATGATCATGGTCCTACTCCCTGCTTAAAGCTTCCATCAGATGGCTCCATCAGGGCAGGAAGCTTGCATTTGTCTCAGTGATGATGTAAAAACATTTAGTATGGAAAAGCTGATTTAACACCTCTGCTTGAGGCCACTATTCTCAGCATGAAAGGTCTGTGCCCCTGGGCTGTTATCTATGTGTCTTTTCTGCCCTCCCAACATAAATTCAGCCATACGCTCCCTTTCTAGCTGCTAGTTTCCATTGCTAGTCTCATAAAGAGATTCAAGTGTATAATTCTAACAACGCTCTCTAATACTATTTGAATGATTCCCTGATGACTTCCAGGACCAAATGTACTGGATACCTGCTTTCAAGGCATCTTCCTCTTAGCCACAGCAAAGCATCTGCTGCATGGCCCAGGACAGGGCCCTTACAGAGGTCACAAATGCCTCCTTGCAAATTCTCAATGTAACTTTGTCTGAAAACCATCTGTAACAGTGCCTATTAACATATAATTCAGCAATTCAGTTTGGGTAGCCTTGTCAGTTTACTACTTTACCACAGTCAACTTCTGCAGCTGAAATGAAAATCAGGATTTCAGTAAGTAAAGGATTACAAACAAGCCTTAAACTGTCTTTTTTTTTTTTTTTTTCTCTTCTTCTTTCTCCTTCTCATAAGCTTATAACCTATAACAACAAACAAGAGCTTAAGGGAAGAGAAACAGTTGTGAGGTATGCTTGTAAGCACATGCCTTACATCAGCAGCCATCTAAATGTCTAATTTTGGCTAGCCCTCTAACACAGTGGGCTTCTTGTCTTCCAGGAGCCCTGAAAGAAGCAGACCCTGAGAAAGGATTTAAGGGAGACATAAGTAAAGAGTAAGTTAAGACACCAGTTCAGTGAAAGAGAGGAGTAACCAGATAGAATGAATGCTTAAACAATCAGGCACATGCTCAAAATCAACCTCACAGATGAAAAAGAAGGTGATGGGAGACTAACTCCATGCAGTGAGGAGCATGGAGTAGGAGACTGCATTTGCATGGAAGATCTGAAGATTAAGGGAAGTTTGAACTTATTCTGATTAGAGTTGGTAGAAGTTCAAGAAAAGAGTGGGATGATCCCAAGTTGTCTAGCAGGCATTATAATGTCAAAGTTTCTTCTCTTTGGGGAAAAAAAAAAAAAATCAGAATCTTTTTTTTAAACTGGATTGGCCACTATGGTTTGTGGGACCACAAGTAGAAGGGCACTTCAAGCTAATGATGTATGTTTTGCTTCCTCTCATATTCTCCCTTTGACCTACCAAAAAGAAGTCTAGCAACACCACAGGAAACTAATACTAATTTATATAAACTTTCCAGCTGAAATAATCTGCTGAATATGTGTGATTACAAACACCCTGGTCTTAATACATTACATCTGTAGGGGTAATTTTTATTACAACATATGTCAATACAGATTCACGTAAGCCAGTTAGAAACAGTCTACTTAAAGATGGAGCAGATAATTATGCTTCACAAGGCAGGAAAATTCCTGCTAGAAATGAGTTAAGCAGAAATTATCATAAGCATTAATGCAACTCCTAAAAGAGCAAAAAAATATTTCCTCAGATATTTACACTCCACTCCACCAAAAGGACTAGAGTTATCCAGGACCAGCCAGGGTCAGTATCTAGGTTCTACTGACTTTAAGCACCATGCAGTCTCTAAGTTCAGTTAAATTCAGTTTATGTCTGAATTTGGAAATAATGGAGGCTAGGGGAATTTCACTTTCAGAGTTCTTGTTAGACTTGGCCCACTTAATCCTTTAATTGGAAATTGAACTTTCTAAGTATAAAAACAGAAACTGTACATGCTTCTCATATGGGAACATATGGAGAAAACAGTCTGTGTATAAAACTGATAAAAATCAGGGGACGTAGCTTT
Organism: Chaetura pelagica; assembly: GCF_000747805.2. Classification (NCBI taxonomy): domain Eukaryota; kingdom Metazoa; phylum Chordata; class Aves; order Apodiformes; family Apodidae; genus Chaetura; species Chaetura pelagica. The sequence continues at coordinate 4,979,450 of NW_009952801.1, forward strand.
GGAAAATACTTTCAAAGTATAGAAAAGTGTTCACAAAGAGTTGTGTTCATGTTTTAACTATAAAATAGAATTCAGAAACATTTAGTTATATTATTTTCTGCTAACATGGATGATACAGCTGACAACATTTAGTGAATTTCCCAATATTTATTTCAAAGTAGTTCTTTACAGCTTGAAATGAACACCAGTGCTGGCAGGTGTCAAGATTCAATGGCAATTTACTTTCAGAGTAATGATGAAAATTACACACTTGAATTCTACAAAGAAAAGAACAGCAGTAAAATACGTAGTGACAGTACTATGAAGTTTTTAAGAAGTGTGACGGATTGGCTTCCTGATATATCTGGTTTACTCAGTGCAACAAAATCTTTGTGACTAGCACTGAATGCAGAGTGTACTTAAATTTCGCAATCGGATTGAACGTTGTAATAGCTCACTATGTTTCTTCCTGCTTCAGAGACCTGAATATTTTACTCTGATTCAGCATTTCTTTACATTCTCTTTTGACTAAATTGAATGTTGAAGCTTCCAATCACAGCACATGTTCACTTCCAAAATGATACAACAGAAATCAGTAAAATAGATAATTCCCTTGAATCCCTCAGTTATTTTATAGCAATCAATGCTGAAGGAAAGTTAAAGACAAACAGGAAAAACTACTACAAATGTTAGAAGTCTGTATTTACTAATACATCTTTATAGCATAAAAAAAAATATTATTTTTATTATTATTTGAAAAGTAATAATATAAATGCCTGCTCTGAAAAAGTAGCAAGTCTATGTAAGTTATTTGCAATCTGTAAAAATGTGCTGCTAACCCTAAACAAAAATAGAAAACACAGATGTAATTGAAAAAAAATCCCATGGCAGCTATGGAAGATCAATAACTGAATTCAGACATATAAAATCTTCTCCATAGACAGAGGGAATTTTCAGCATTTCAGACCAGTAAGGTAACTGCCTTGCATAAAGACTCAGGTTAGTGGAAAGGAAAATACAGACTACACTCCAGCAAAGATTTAAAACACATGCTTAACTTCATGCACCTAAACAGTCCCATTAACGTGAAGTTAAGCATGTGTGCGGGTCTTTGTAAGATCATACTCAAGTGATCTCCCTTTGATGAATGTTTCTTCCTGTGTTAGCAGGGAATAGTGTTTGATCAGGCCAGCATGGGGTTAAGCGCCCTTTATCTTTTACCTCTCCACTTAGAGGACCCCACTATGTTGGTGGGAGTGAGGATGAGGATGAGAGAAGCAGCATCTAGCCTGAAGGTATACAGTTCAAATTCTGGTTCTTTTAAGAAGAGGATCCTCTAATAGAGCTGAAACTGAGGATCTACTTGGAGGATTTGTATCCCGTGGGTTCCCGAGCTGCTTTGGGTTACAAATTCCTGATCAAAATGTTCAGTTGGTTTGGGGTTTTTTTTCATAAATTATATCTAGTGATTAATATGGAAGTAGTTCTGCTTTCCAGATTAAATCTTGCTGTGTGAAGAATATACCAATCATTCTGTTTTCCGTTACCCTGTAACCATGATAATGTGATTTGTGCATATAACCACACACATTTGTTGTTGTTGTTTGGATCTTAATTTCAACAACGATTGTGAAATAGCTGCATAATTCATCAAGACAAACAACTCCAAGCCCAAGCTCAGCTCTAATGGTACATTCCTGGCTTAAAGTTTTTTCAGGTACATTCACTACAGTAGGACAAGTACAACTGTCTTTGTGACAAGAGGAGTGTGCCACAACAGACAACAATTTTTCAAGGAGATGAAAAATGAGGACGCAGGGAACTGCATTTCCTTCGATAGCATAACTTCCAGTTGCTAAGACCATTCATAGTGTAATTCTAGAGGCTCTTCACAAACGGAGTAATCATACCTAATAAACACATTATAATGTGGGCATTCTTGGATGCATTTTTTATTCAGTTAAACCAACAGAAAGAAAGATTCTGTCATTTGCCTAAGCAGTCACTAATGTAGCAACAGGCTGGAATGGAGCCTCCAAGTTGCTATTCTCATTTTAGAAAAAGTTAAAGAGGTTGGATTTTATCCTCACCATTTTTAGTGAAAATATAGTTTGTTGCACTTCTTTCAAACAGAAGTTTGTAACTGCATGTAACTACTGAATTAGGGACTGCCCTAGAAAGACAGGTAACTTGACTCTATATGGTGCCAACATAGATATAACCACACATACTTCCTAAAATGAAAAGAATTCAAAACTTATCAAGTATATCAGGAGAGAATATAAAAAAGCATTTAACAAAAGGACAACAGGAATCCACCCTAGATCTTCTGGTAAAGAAAGCAAATTTAGGATTATTAAAGGTTGCAAGTATTCAATGGCTGTGAAAAATGTTGTCAAAAGCTAAACTAGTTCAGAATAGGAAACTGGAAAATTGTGTGGAAAAAACCCAACCTTACGCTTTTTCTTAAAGGCTGCTTTAATACTCCAATATATTAGTCTAACAAAAAGTGATTTGGATGTATTTAAATAAGGAATTCCAATAAACATAACAACTGACTCTTTATGTATCATTTCAGATGTAGCATCCCTGAATTATGGTTTGTGATGGCTTTGCATATTCCTAACTTTACAGCTAACAATCCTTCCAGTTTTTATTATCACCTTGTTCCCATTCTTCCTTCATGATCTTATGGTGACTAAAAAAATGTAGCTAGAAAATAGTAGCCTTTCATACTTCAATCCCCTAACTTCCCCCGGGGGAGTGGATTACTGCATCAAAATACTGGTATCTGTTAGTAAATGCTGTGGGCTTCACTCAACTTCAAAGCAAAGATATTAAAGGCTCATTTTCCACTACAAGGCAGGTGTATTTTTATTAGCCCTTTTTCAAAATTGCTATGACTTCACTTGTGGATATCCCGCCAACAGCCATTATTGAAAGCTGAACTATAATTGCTAAGGAACATGCGATGTCTGAAGCACTAAACCAGTGTTACTGCAATCCTCCAACAATTGACTGAAACCAAGCGTTACATCATTAAAGCTGAATTACAACACGCCCATAGCGTGTTTTCCATGTGTGCTATTTTAAACAATAGTAGAGAAAAACCTGGCTATAAATTCACAGATCTCCAATTTGTTCAAAATTCATGAACAATGAGGGCTGCCTGACAGGCTCTGTTGGCTCTATTTTAGTCAGAAATGTCACGCACCATAATTAAATGTCTGTTTGGCTTTTATTGGAGATGGAAATGCTAGCTTTAGTTATAAATTTAAACAACCTGTCACAAGGGGAGACTCCACATTTGTATAGTTTAGGAAAGTTTAGCAATTGTAATTGCTCCAGGAAAGACAAATAAACTAATGGAAACTGTTCTATTTCTTAATTGACCTTGCATTGGAAAAAAATAAGCTAATGTGGTTATGGTATAGCTTTCATCTGGTTTGGAATGAGTTCTTTGCTTTGGTAGATAAAGTTAGTGCACCAGTACTTTCCGTTGCTTAACTTTCACACAAAAATTAACTGAAGACAATGGCAATCGCAGTTTCTAGGTTAAGAAAGAAAAGATGCCATTGACAAGTGGCAACAAAAAATCAGAAAAATGTTTAGTTCAATGCAGGGCAGTTTGCCCCGATGTTGTCCAAGTGGAAATATTTTGCTGTCACTCTGGTATGCGGAGGCTATTATAGTTTAAGCAAATCTGCAATTTTTCTACTCAGCTTCAGAAATTTTACAGTGCCCAGATTCCACTGGAAAATATTTGATCACTCATATGCTTGGATAGAAATTTGTCACCTGGAATAGAAATCAGGGTAAACCTGCCAGCATCCTTATGCAGACAGGCTCTGCAAATATATACTAGGCAAGATCTCTGCCAAATAACTTGTGTCTGGCCAATACCACCTTTCAAATAGTCTGTGAATACCAGTTGCCAATAAAGATTCATTATACCATGTACAGGTAAATATTATTTTAGCTTTTGCATCTACAGTTTTAAGCTTACACAGTAGCAATTCATTTGCTCACCACATATTACCTGTCTGCAAGTTTCTGTACAGTAGCCAATCACAATATTCACTCTTCTCACTAGCACCTAAACAATATTCTTCTTTTACCTAAAATAGATCACTGTCAGATGCAAACATTTCCAAGTTATGTTTTTCACAAATACACAAAGTACGTATTATGGCTATTTTAAATAGTAATATCACATGCAAGACTTCACAGTAGATGTTATAATCAGCTAAGTCTTTTCCTTCTGCACTGCTTTTAAAGAAGCCAATCATTTCAGCTGCTTTCTATAATCTATTTAAATGTAAGTCAATGTATAATGTCTTCTACTTTGGAAAAATGTGTGCACATACTAAATGAATGCAAAAAATACTACCTCTACATTTCTTATAATGAAACTTTAGAGCCATTCCCTCAGGCATAGTAGATCCTCCAGAGTAGTGCACATCATGCACCAGATTACAGTTTTTAAAAAGTAAAAACATTTTAGGAAGGTATGTGTACCACTTTCACCATAAATATTTGCTTATGCATCTTCATTCTCTCTTGCTTAGAAAAAGCCGACCAATTGAGATTATCTCATTTCAGAATGCTTCTTACTTTTTCAAAATTGCACCAAACTTGCTGTTATGAAACTTCTCAAGCAGTTATTGTGTTGATTTAATTTTCACTTTAATTTTACTCTTATATTTACCTATTAGAATGACATGAGAACAATCAAGTTAGTAGCTATTGTTTCATTCACAGAAACATGTGATGGCAATACCATTTAGCAATGCTTTTTTTTCCACAATAGTATTTTTTCATTTACCTGACAAATCATGTTACTTTCTCTTCTTCCACTATATCCTTTCACAGAACTTCATCAGTTTATTCTTCCTCATCTCTTCCCATCTTGAAGTCTTCCAGTGTCCTTACATCCTCCTAGAACTTCAGTTCTTTAAAGCTCCCTCCTGAATAATTCCTCTATGGGATCCATTCTTTCCAGAAATGTTTGCAAATATAAAGGTTTATTTAGAGTGTCCTCTTTCAAATGAAGACAGCTAATAAATGTAGCTTTCCCCAGATTAAAGGCAGGTGTCTGTGTTCTTGCATGCACCCGCTGTGACAGCTAATAATGGCAAAGATTTAACTCCTTATTAGCACCCTTATTCTTCTGGCTATTGACTTGTCACAACCATTGCTTACTGCATTCTCAACATTACATCAATTTATTCCTGCTTTTGCAGAACATATTGGTGGCTGAATAATTGCTATACCACAGATGAATCCTCAGTCAATTCTCTCTGACAACAGTAAATTCTGTTTGTAGCATTAGAGCACTCTATTGCACCACAAACAGGGAACACATTTGGTCCTAGTTGCCAGAAAATGTCTTTATTTTTTTTTTAGCAAGTAACAAAGTCTCACCACCATAAACTCAGCAAGGCTAAATCTATAAATCTGTTGTATTGTTGGACATTTTTCTTGAAATGAAGATACTTCCATCATTTTTCTGTTACTCAAAAGATCCGTTGTGTAGATCTTGTATAAATAACATTTATTTTATGCCATTATGTAGGCGTCAGAAGATACATCAAGTTTTTATGCAATCATTTTCAGCTCAGATACACTGGCTTTTTTTTGGCAAGTTTCTACTTTTGTACTCCTTCAGATATAACTACCCTCAGCACATTTTCTATACAAATTCTATGATCTTTCTGCAGATCTCAACTCTCTTCTCCAAGTCTCATCCCCTTCTCCCCATCAACTAAACTACTGTCTTCTCAATATTACCGTGTGTTGGATTTTCAGCTTAGGTTAAATATAGTTTAAATTATTTATCTTTTTGGTTTCCAATTAAATTTGGCCTCTTTCTTTCCCTGTAACTCTAGATATTATCATCACTGTTAATTTATCATCTTTGATTCCCATCTCTCCTAAGATTTCCCCATGTCCACATACACAGACTCTTTCCTAACAACTTAACTGAGAAAATTAGTCTTATTCATTCATGCATCTAAGACTTTCATCCAGGCTCTTGTCTTCTTATATATCCAATATAGAAATTCTCTCTGCCAAAATCTTTATGCCTCCCTGATGTCCACCCAGAATGCTACTGAAATAAATGGGTGTCTTAGATTGTCCCTTTGGCTAAGTAGTTCCTCTCCTTGATCATAATTTCCTTTGGGTCCCTTTTCAAAACTAAGCTGATTTTCAACATCTTAAGGATCTTTCCAACACCAGAAGCTTTTCAGCTTCTCTCTGTTCCTCAAGCTAATTCTGTTAGCTCCCATTATCAACATGCTCAGTTTTCATAGAAATACTGTGTGATTTCTCATCCAATGGTTCTAATGCTTGCCCACATTCATCAGCCGCCTTTCAACTCACATTTACACTGTATGTGCCTGGGGACAGGACTGTAATTTTTTTCTGGGACTTGATGGTACCTTGAATGTCTCTTAGAATACCTGGATGCCAACTCATTTAACTTTCTCACCACATTCTTAAGCAGCACATTGCAAATAGTGATTGTAATGATGAATTATTTTGCTACTTGCAGTCCAGCTTTTCATTAGTCCATCAAAATACTCATTTGCTTTTGTAGAGTGGATGGAGAACAAGGTGCTTCAGGACCTCCATAATACAGCAAAGTTCAAAAACACCCAAATGTTAATGAGATTCCTGAAGCACTAAATAAACAGCTGAAAAGTATTTTTCTTTCTGAATATTTTGAATCAGAAATAATACCAATTTGCATATTTGGAAATAATAACCATTTTAATTATTTTTTTTAAAACTTGATTGGCCAGGATAATATTTTAAAGCTGTTTTTCTTAGCATGGACCTCTAAAGTGAAGATAATTGTTTGTGTAAATGGAAGGATTTATTTACATCAATTAATCCACAGTTTTGCTCAATTATCTTAACAGTGAGAGCAAAACCAAACAGGAAAGCAAGTCACTGAGCTACCTAATTTCATCTAATAAGAAGGCAATCTATTCTTCTGTTCAGCAATATACTTCAAAGTGCACATTCAACCAGAATTTTTCAATTTTTCGCTCCCATTAAAATAAAACAATGAGGTGTTTCATGTAATGCTAAGTGTTATTTTTAAGCTATACAGCATGAAAATGCTGGAGAAGGAGATCCAGAGAACTGGCATTCCTTAAAAATTACTATACATGAATAGTTACACATGCATAATTATATAATTACACTTGATGGCAGCAATAGCACATATAGAAGACTATTAATAGCATGTACAATCTGCCGAAAAGTCATGAAGATGAATATCCTTCACAAGTATGAAAAAGGTGGCACTTGGTGTAGAATATATTTTAGTTTCACATTTCAGCATGACAATTACCATGAAAGAAAGGATCAAAGTCAAATGGCACAGCTGGCAGCTTGAGAATAATTTAAGAGGTGTACTGGCAATAGCTTTTTGGTTTCTGTAAGATGGACTGCATTAACTGTAATAAGGAAACGATGGTGGAGAAAAGCCATACAGCTTTCTGACCTGGCATTAGTGCAATATCAGCTGAACCTGCAGTTTTGATGACTTCATACAAATTTTAAGGGAGAAAACTCCTGCTAATGAATATTAACAACAATGTCTCCTCTGCAGAGTGGGACAAAACAACAATCCATCACATTTAGGCTTAAATCACTGATTCAGAAACTCATGACCACTGGGGAAATAAGATTAACATGTGCTGAAAGTATATCAACCCATGGCTCCTCAACCTTGTCCCCAAACTACAAAGAGATAATCTGTCTGCAAGGACATGACTAAATACTTTAGAAATCAGGGCAGCTGGGCTGGAAGGATGTTATATAAGCTACACAGATAATGCTGAAGAGACCCAAGGCTCTTCTCTCATCTCCCACTCTCCCTGTAAAGCTGGAATGTTAGAGTATCGCAGGGATGTGATCACAGAAGCAACTTCTTATCTGTCAGACCCTTCATAAAGGAAGTAATAAAAGGAGTTTGGGAGAATATACAGATCCTCTCAACTTTCCATCCTTACCCTAACTCTCTCCCAGATCATTACAGCTCTTGTTTGGACCAGCTGCGCTGTGCAGGGACAGGAGAGGCTCTGCCATGTCTGCCTTCGTTCCACACCATTTCCTTCCACTCCACTCCACTTCTAACCCAGCTGATATTTGAATACGCATTCTCCATCCAGCAAGAGTAATACTGAATTTGATACTAAACTTTATGGTCACCAGTTTCCAAGTCCTTCCCCCAAAGAAGATTGCAGCCTGGACTGAAGACAAAAGTGTGACTGGTCAGCTGAGCTTTCCTTTAAGCAACTAGACATTTAGCAGAAGACATTTCTTATCTGTTTTGAAAGATATTAAGGATGGTTTCAGTTTCTTAGCAATTAAACTAGTAACACCCTTAACCTTTCAGCCACAATTTTCCAAATATGATTTGCATCTGTCTAAACCAAGAGGCAAACGTTTGTCCATATACGAGCAGTTCTGAAAATCAGAATCTTCTCTGCCAAATGTCTTATGAGGTCTCTGAAATAACTGGATTATATACTCAAATATGCACAACCTAACACAGATTTTACAGTTGCAATATGCTTATGTGTAGAGTTTAATAGTACAGATTGGTGCACATGACAAAGCAAAATAAAATCATGAAGACCACATAATTTGATCTACACAAAGATGAAAATAAAGCAGCAGATTTTATGTGGAGTGTCCAGAAAAAAAATGGACCAGTTTTGGTTGCATGCTGCTTTCACAGCTATTATTTTTGTTAGTTTTGCAATCTGATGCTTTTGATTTTTATTTGATGCTAATAAGTTCTGAAAGCCACGGAGTTTACAAAGCAAAAAAAATAAACCTGGATCCACTAAAGATTCTGTTTTCATCTTTCTTAACTCTCCACTCTCCAGGAGTGGAGCTGTCAGTTTTACATCACTGGAAGGAGCAGATTCGATTAATCTAGAAGATTGAGACTTTTTACAGGAACTCGGCAGAAATTAATAAATACTTAAAACGTGATAAATAGTCCAATAATGTAACTCAAATACATGAAGTAAGATGGCATCAATTTATATAATGATTAAGGCTGTAAAACTACATTGGTTTTATCACTGTTCTTAATCAGACTAACACTGTAGAAATTGACATTACAGTGGGAATTAAAGTTATACAAGAATATAGTATGCTATTATTTAAATTTGTTTCTTGTTCTTTCACATAATTCATTAACAGTTATGAACCACATATACAGATAGTAAAAGAGACTTCTTCCCCCCCCAACATAGATGAACCCAGCTCTCTGTCAAACTATTGAGTTTTCTACAGTCTTCATGGGGCTTCTACTGAGAATTTCTTTAAAATTATGTTTCAATCTTAGAGTAATGTATAATGACAAAAAAAAATAATAATTAGAATGTGAAAAAGCTGGTCTAAATCTCAGGCCCTGATATTCTACCAATACCATAGACTATTAAAAATCGCATTTCCTTTTTTAAATATCCAGTTTCCCCTCTGCTAACAGACAGCTTCTTGCTTCCAACAGCAAGGTCCTCCTCATACAGTCACTCAGATAAAACACTCACTAACCTCTCCTCTCTCTACCCTTCAAAGTAGATATTGGACAACTTTTTCACACAATATATTTCTTGAAATTGTGTCATTTCAAGACTCATTACTTACAGCAAGTTGAGCTCTATTCACTGCCTAGACAATGTACAGAATTGAGGTAGGCTCTTTATGTATGCACAAAGGCAGATATCTGCCCTAAAATGTTAGATTATAACTAGACTGTTTGCAGACAAAGGAAAATGAGATAGGGATGGAGACATGGAACTATAAAACAATGCCATTAATGGCCAGGTTCTGTTTCCTAACATCCTGCTTAAACACCATTTTTAACTGTTTCCTAACTGTCTGTCCTTTGTAGTCAGCTTACATAAAGTCAAAAAGAAGAGAAATAAATGTATCTAGAGATTTATAGTCACATAGAGATTTGCTATGAATTCAGGTAACAGCTAAGGACAAAATATAGCATACTTTCATCCATAAAATCTAAAATGTTAAAACGAAACCCATGCATTTTCAATTGTATTAGCTTCCAATCAGCAAAATCAACCACCTATTCCAGGCATTTCATGGGCTCCACATGAAGATAAAGCAAACTAATTCTGTCAGGACAGATGGGATCACTCCCAGACTCCATAGGGGGTTGCTGCATTATTTTGCATTAGTTTCAAGTGATAACTAGAGCTTTATATGTACTTTTGTCCCATAACATCCATTTCCAACTTTTAAACATACAAAGTGTTTTGCATGTTCTGAATTTGGGAATCAGTTGTTAAATATGGCATTTGTTAATCTTCTTTCATCAGGCAATTTTTACGTGACATTGGCAGGAGGAGGAATTTTTAAACATTCTCTTTGCTTTGCGTAATATCCAAATACAAAAATAAATATAGCATTGTTGCTTTCTCTATATTCCCTGCCTCTAAACATCACAGCAAAGAGAACTCATACAAAGAAATAACGATATAAAAACAGAGTGATGAAATCTATCACAGCACAGACAATGGTTTGATTTTATCTCATTTAGCTAATGCCCATTTTAGACAAGAGACACCGGCTGGTTAGAATGTAGCATGCAATTGCCCAGATGTCATGAACCAGTTTTCAGCCTCTGTCGTTATTTCAGGTGCCGCTTGTAGAAAAACAGAAGTTTGACTTTCACTGTGCTTTTCCTTCTTTGTTGCTCATAAGAAGCTTCTGAAAAAACAGACTGCAAAAGTGGGGGTTTTCTTTTCAATCATCAATTCTAACATTATTATAGAATATTTTGAGTTAATTTCTACTTTCTAAAAACAGGTATCCATTTGACTTTCCAACAGCCTATGTTCCAGCCCAATTCTGTGGGTCCTACACAGCCATTCTATTCCAGAAATGCTAAGTTTTCACAGCTGCTATGTTCTGCTCACTGTTACAGAAGTGGAAAGGAACATTTATGGAAAGAAGAATCTTGCACCTAAATCTCCTCTGCAAGACGTATGAACTGGGTAACCCCAGACTGCATGTATTTTTTACATTCAAGTTTTTTCTCTTTAAATCTTGTGAGACAAAACTACCCAAAACGCTTCACATACTAGGCTGGTTCTTTGTGGTCACCTTTTATCTGCCAAACTCAGATTTCTTCCACATCAGAAATAGCTAGCTTAATTAAAGCTGTCATCTCCTAAAAACTAATTCAAACCCTCTGCCTGTCATGGTGAGGATAAAAATCAAACTTAGTCATCTGCCTTCATGGTCTTCAGGTACAGCTCTCCCTTTTAATATTAGGACAATTTGCACTTGCCAGTTGCAATAGTTTTGGTGGCAGACTCTATGATTTTGGAAAAAGTCTGCTAATTTTGCATATCAGGTTGTCCTAATAAACACATACATGCTGGTGAGCTTGATACGCTAATAACAGCTCAGCCACAGAGCACACACAGCCAGCAGCTATGCACAGAGCAGGCTCCCTGCTCTGGGGTGCTCAGCATGGATAGGAGACACAGTCTGATGAACGTAGAAGGTATCTTCTTGCTTCTCCTCACATCCCATGTATGGATAGAAAATCTCAGCTAGAAAGCCAGCATCCTTTTATTCAGGATGCAGCAATCACTCATCTTACCTTTGGCTTTTACTCTTAGAGATTGCAGTATGCTTTATGCTATACATTTAAATCAACTTTGAATATAAATGTATTAAGAATGTAAATTGATCAGTAAGCACAAGCTCTCTCAGACACAGGAAACACAAGTCTATTCAGATTGCCTTTGCATCTTGCCTACAGAATCAAAATGGCACAGGGTCTCTCTCTGTAAGCCTCTCACTCCAGCACTGCTTCTGGTGTGATACAGAGGTGCCTCTGTGCTTATACAGATGACCAATCATAGAATCATAGAATCACTTACATTGGAAAAGTCCTTTAAGTTCATCAAGTCCAACCATTAACCCTACTCTACCAGCTCCAGCACTAAGCCATAGTCCCAAGCCCCCCATTTAGATGACTTTTAAACACAGCCGGGGATGGTGACTCAATTACTTCCCTGGGCAGCCTGTTCCAATGTCTGACAACCCTTTCAGTGAAAAAGTTCTTCCTAATGTTTAGTCTAAACCTCTCCTGGCACAGCTTGAAGTCATTCCCTCTTGTTCTATCACCAGTTACTTGTGGGAAGACACCTGCACCTACCTCCTTACAACATCCTTTCAGGAAGTTATAGAGGGCAATCAAGTCTCCCTTCTGTCTCCTTTTCTTCAGACTAAATAGCCCCAGTTCCCTAAGCCATTCCTCATAAGACTTGTTTTCAAGGCCTTTCATCAGCTTCATTACCCTTCTTTGTACACGCTCCAGCACCTCGATGTCCTTACTGTATTGAGGTGCCCCAAACTGGACACAGTATTCAAGGTGTGGCCTCACCGATGCTGAGTACAGTACTGTCCTGGTTTGATCCAGGATGAAGCCAATTTTCCTTTTTACTGATTTTTTTTTTTTTTTTTCCCTTCAGTAAGCTTTCTTTAACTAGCAACTGTGTGTTCTGCTAGGTTGATAAGACACTGGAATGTTTTTCTAACTACTGAGGCTTCAAGGTTGCACCTTCACTCTGCCAGCTCAGACACTATGGGGAGATCTGTGACCCCCCCCATAGGAGGCTGAGTTAGACAGACAGCAAAACTGGCCAGAGATATTCCATTCCATATATATCTACGTAAGCTCAGAGGAAGGTCAGAGATCACAGAAGACAACTTCCTTCCTTCTTCTTCTTCCCTTCTCTTCCGTCCACGGCCGGTGTCCGGGGAGGACTCCGTCCATCCATCACCGTCGACCCCCAGGCTCGAGCTCTCCTGACCCTCATCACTCTCCGGTTTCTCCAGCAGCAGCTCCGGGATTCCTCAGAAGTGTTCCCAGTTCAGGGAAGTGCTGTGGGAGTTGCTGGGGGTGGGGGGAGGCGAGAGGCTTTTGCCCATACCTGAATATATATCTGTATATAATTGTATATATTATTTTATATCATTCATTAGTGTTTTAATTAAAGCTGTGCGATTTAGTTTTCAATCCAGCAAAGTCTCTCTCTTTTTCTCTCTCTCCTTCCCTACCTGGGTGGGAGGGGATCGAGAGCATTATTGTCGGACCTGAGTCAAACGGTGACAAGTACACCTCTCTGGTCCCGCTTGCCACACTATTTCTAACACAGGCCAGGGTGCCATTGGCCTTCTTGGCCATCTGAGCACACTGCTGGTGCATATTTAGCTGTCTATCATCAGAAACCCCAGGTCCCTTTCTGCTGGACAACTTCCAGCCACTCTTCCCCAGGCCTGTAGTGCTGCATGGGGTTGTTGTGGCCCAAGTACAGGACCCAGCACTTGGCCTTCCTGAACTGCATACAACTGACTTCAGCCCACCAATCCAGTCTAAGTCTCTCTGTAGAGCCTCCCTACCCTCAGGCAGATCAGCACGCCCTCCCGACTTGGTGTCATCTGCAAATTTATTGAGAGTGCATTCTATCTCCTCATCAAGTTCATCATTAAAGATGTTAAAAAGAAGTGGTCCCAAGACTGAGCCCTGAGGAACACCACTTGGGACTGGCCACCAGCTGGATTTAACTCCATTCAGCACCATTCTCTGGGCCCAGCTGTCCAGCCAGTGTTTGACCCAGCAGAGCGTTGGTCCATCCAAGCCATGAGCAGCCACTTTTTTAATCAGAATGCTGTAGGAAACAGTGCCGAACTCCTTTTGGAACTCCAGATAGACAAGATCCACAGCTTTTCCCTCACTGACCAGGTGGCTCACCTTGTCATAGAAAGAGATCAGGTTCATCAAGCAGGACCCTCCTTTCATAAACCCATGCTGACTGGACCTGATCACCTGGTTTTTATGTATATCGTACATAATGGCACTCAAGATGATCTGGTCCATGACCTTCCCTGCCATCGAGGTCAGACTGACAGGTCTGTAGCTTCCTGGATCCTCCTTTCAGCCTTTCTTGTGGTTGAGTACCACATTTGCCACCCGTCAGTCCACTGAGAGCTCCCCAGTTAGCCAGGACTGATGGCAAATTATGGAAAGAAGCTTGGCAACTGCATTCATTAACTCCTTCAGTACTCCAGTGCAACCAATCCAGCCCCATAGACTTATGGATGTTTAGGTGGTATAGCAGGTCACTGACCATCTCTTGGATTATGAAAGTCATACTGCAGACAGGTAATCTCTAAGCACCGCTTCACTGGAAGTACTTTTTAAAGCCCTTTAAAGGAACTACACAAAAACTAAACTAAACCAAAACCAAAACAAACATAAAAAAACCCCAAAACAAACCCAAACCTCTACAGAATAGTTTTCCTAAAAGTTCTAACTCTGCAGAACAAATCCATGTAAGAAACAAATATATGTATTGTGTATCAACAAAATAAATAAATAAATAAATATGTAAAAAAAACCAGTTAATACTCTAGAACTGGAACTGCAATTACAGACAGAGACATCTACCCATGTGGAGTATCTCAGATGTCACCACGGATTCATGTCAGTGAAGAAATTCACTGGTATGGAGATTTCTATTTTTATCCATGTATTATTATAATGTAGAAAAGAATGTAGTTTGAGGACGTTTTTAGCATTACTGACTCTTAGAAAAACTAAGCTTTGACTTATGAACCAAAGCAGTCTGCAATGCAAATTGCTAACAACATGTGTGAAATGGCAGAGTTTCATTTTTACAAAGATATCCTCAGCTGTATAACTGAAGATTAATAATTTCATTTTTCATGGCTGTTATCTTTAAAAATGCAAACATTGCACACAAGCCAATCCTTAACCACTTTGGGCTATGAAAGGTCATAAAATAAACATTACAACTATCAGGGTGAGTGTTGATAGAATAAAATGCAAAATTTCAGGCAGTATCTGTGAATATGCGTTTTCTATCTTCAGAGTACAACTTTGCTTCATCTTTGACTGCATGCTTCTGACTTCTATTAAGTATGACTACCTGCTTGTCTCGTCAAGCAATTAAAGTGACAAAAGTAATAGCAGATGCCTCTTTCATAGCTAAAACTCAAGCAAGCAGACCATAGCTTGCATTTTATTACAACCACTCTATACAGCCTAATAATTGTAAGGTAATTGAAAAGATCCTGATAATAAACCACCAGTTTACTTTTTTCAGACAAAATAAATATATAATCCAATTCAGGCTTCATTTTAACCACACATTAGATGGTTTCCAACTTGTCTTGATTTTTGTTTTATTTTATGATTGTAAATAAACCCTGGAAAATTCCTTCCCCCATTTTACCACCTGAAACTGCAGCTGTTGGCTGACACTATCAAAGCCTCACAATTCCGAACTCACGTGCAAATCTCATCAAGTGCAGACACTTCTAATTGATTCCAGAAGTTTTTCTTTTGCTAAGATCAGCAGGCAGGAGAAGAATAATGAGCAGCTTTTAAGCAAAAGGGGGAGGGTGTTGAGGTCTGGGAGTGGAGATTTTAAAAGTTCCAGCTTGGCTGTTCTGCCAGAAATGCAGAGCAATTTTACGGTCAATTGGCCAGAGCATCTGGAACTATACATCATAGTCTTTAGTCAATGGTGGTGAAGCTGGCTCTCAAACTGGCTAAGTCTAAAAACAGTAATGACTCTGCTGTCACACCTAAGTGGAAACTAACTTAATCTACTGCCAGATTTTACTGTGACTTTTTCTAAGGGACATTATTCCCCTTAGGGCAGCTGTCAAGAATATTAAAAGTCCAGTCCTTGTGCTACACTGCATGGTATAGAGGACTTTTCTGAATGAAGCTAACATAGAAAATACAGATTACAACTTGTGTTTGTTTAATTCCATGTGTGTTGACAAGGCTTTTTATCATAAGTCAGTAGTTTCCTTCCATCCTCAGCTTCATTTCTAAAATACATTTCAAATACACCAGTCATCTAGTTAGGGCACAGAAACTGCATAAATGCTGAGCTTGTAAATCATAGCACAGGGCATGGAGCTTTCACCTTAATGGAAACCAAATATGGGATATGCTGTTCTTTGAAATGTGGCACAGATCATCTTAGTGAGGAACCGAGGAAAAATGCTCCTTAGCAGAAAACTATCGTAGAT
The DNA here is from genome assembly GCF_000747805.2 of Chaetura pelagica. Taxonomy (NCBI): domain Eukaryota; kingdom Metazoa; phylum Chordata; class Aves; order Apodiformes; family Apodidae; genus Chaetura; species Chaetura pelagica. Next base: position 4,995,566 of record NW_009952801.1, read on the forward strand.
GTGGAAATACGTTCTTATGAGTAAATATTTGGTTTAAGTCAGTACTCGTAAGTCAGTATTCCAACGCTGGTAAATTACACTAAGAAGCAAGTGAGGTAACAGCAAGTCTTTGTATGATGAAAGGAGAAATAAGTAGTGTGGTAATACATCATTAAGAGAGACTGTTATGGAACTCAGAATACAGTGACAATCAGTTTTTTATTAAAGAGATATTATATATTCTATCCAGACACATGAGCTGACACACTAGTAAGAAATACCAGAATTGCATCAAAGATCAGAGAAGCAGTTCAGTTGGTACAGAATATTGTCTCCAAAAGTGTTTGGAACAGCTGCATCTACCAAGTTTAGACACTCTAAAGGAATAAAAAAAACATTTGACCACAACAAAGTCCATCACTGCCTTCATTAGTTAAGGGCTACATTATACCCTGCAGCACAACATTTTATATCTCTTCCAAAGTTGGTTGTATTTCTAATGCACCACATGCCCACATAAAAAAAGAAAAGAAAGCAAGTTCTTAATTTAAAATATCACATGTATACAATCTCTCTTTTTCTCTTTTTTCCCCAACTAAAGTTTTCCTAGATTTTTGTCCTCCCTATCTGTACATTAATACTTCTGCCAATGTTTTCATAGCCAGGAAGCCCAGGACGGTGTGGGTGAAGAGATTTACTTTCAGATACAATGCCTGAACAGAAACAAAGGTAAAAGACAAATAAGCACATCAAGACAGAGATTTGTATTTCCTCGTCCAGCTTCGTCAATCTTAGCCCCTTAGTTGAAGAGTCTTTCTCAGTACTGAGTTGCAGCCACTATGAGCATTGGTAAAAATATTTAAGATGAGTTCCAACAACATGTCAATGGCTCTCATTTCTACTTGCTTCTCATTAGTACCACTGTCAAGTAACAGACAGTGCTTAACCAAAGTCAGCTCATGGAATATGCTGGCTGATGCCAAACCAGAGCAGTTGGATGGAAACACTTTGAAGAGGTGCACCATCATCACAGATTTATTTTTACATATCCTGCCTGCT
>NW_009952801.1:4996996-5036979 GCF_000747805.2 Chaetura pelagica
AACTGTCACATAACTGAGCATACAAGCAATGTTTTCTGCTACCTCCAGGTGGTTAGGAGACTCAGGCTCAGTCTGACAGAAAATGATTTGGCTTTAGTAACACACATGATCATCACATTACACAGGCATGAAGTAATCAGCCTAAAGAAAACTAACTAGTATAGGATTTGGCTGCACAGATCGCCAAGCAGAAATATATCAGTTCACTGTCTATAACCAATCAAATACAGTAGCTCTGCCTCTATCATCAGCATTTTCTATTACTTCCTCTAAGAAACAATTTTCTTATGATCTAAACATTTCCTCAAACATCACCACCTTTTTTTATAAAAAAACCAAACAAACAAAAACCCAAAAAATACCCTAAAAAACCTGCTTCTTTCACCTAATCATCCTTATGAAATACATACAGCACAAGGAACAGAAAATGCATGCTGAGAAACACATATTGCTCCACCTCCCATAAGAAAAAGTAGGCGACTTTTCTAACTCTCAGAACTTCAAATTATTTTCTCATTTAGAGAAGGAAAGTGCACCAGGAGACCCCTCAGGAGTATATCTTGAAAGGCCTTCAAATGCAGTAGCAGGCAGAACAATACCTTTACATGATCAGAAGAATAACACAGTTTTCATACAGAACCAAGACTGGTAACACACAGCTTCAAAGTATTGATAGATTCAGTTTTGTACTTACTAGAGTGTGGACACAGTTAACATGCAGCTTTAGCTAAAGTCCTTCTTTCTTACAGACCACCAGCTAAATTTTATTTCCACCTTTCCTGGATGTTAGCATTAGGAACCTTTCTTACAGCACAGCAAGTTGCAGCAACTCACTTATCTGAAGAAAAACTGTTGGCTGCATTAGTCAGACCAGCTGGTCGACCCAACTAGCTGGGCAGTGAGGGCAAGAGCCTGGAGCCACAGGGCAAGACTTTTTTCTGCTGCTGGAATTGCAATCCTTAGCTGTTTTTTCACACCCACCTGAGCTCATTTAATGGAAAAATGAGAAAGGCTTCTTATTTCTTCTGCTCTTTACTCCCCTCTCACTACTCCCCAGTTTTCTCTCATTTCTTCTGTATTTTTCTTCTATTTCTCACCCAGAAGGCCTTCCTCTCATGCAGCAGTACAGGTGATTGTCAGACCTTCTTATGAGCCAAATGCAAACAGCTGCAGTTTAAATTACCTTTTTTTTAACTAGTTAGAGTACCCTGCAGATAATACTGCAAAGATATTTACTTCTGAAATCTATTTACCGGTTCTGAAATATCAATGAGAAATACGAACATATGAAATAGCCACAGAAAAAACCAACATGTATAGACAGGATTCACATACTTTTCCACTAATGATTCAACGTGCTGTATGGCAAAATCAGTCTCCTACCTATCTGCTGCAGTGTGCACCATTAATTTAAGAATGTTGTGACAGAAATGATTGTTAAATTCTAAACACATTGGGTAGTGAATTGCAGTTTATTTTTCTTCATCCCTAAGCACATAAAATTACCAATTGCTTATGAGATAGATCTAGGTTTATGGGCCTCATAGGATGCTTGAAGTTATCTACACTATTATACTGTGAATGACAACCTGTTTGAATGTTGAACAATACAGAAACAACTTTTAGAACAAATTCTAGACCTGATTTCTGATAAATTTATTATTTATTTATTTACACTTTCTGGTATCTGTTGGTTCAAAATGATCAGGTCAATCTTGAGCTAAATTATAATCACTTGAAGATTTGTTTCAACATGAATTAACAAATATTTGGCATTTTTAAAAATCATAAATCCCATTATAACAATATAGCCCACCTAAGAAAATTCCTACCGTGAATCCAGAAGTTGTATAATGCATTGAGAGCTCAAGTTGATCGTTTACAGCAAAGTTTGAAGTTCATAATAAACATCACAAAAGCTATTAATATCACAAACTTATTGATTTATGATAAGATGTATGTCTCTATTATTGCCATATTGGCATTATTCAGAAGCATTACCAACAACAAACAATTTGGAAGACACCTATTCCTTGAGTACTTAAAAAACCCAAACGTGAGCAGGTTACACCTATTGATTGTTAAAAATGGCCAAAACGAGGACTGAATAAAGAGTATCAGAGAAGTATAATATAAAGGATAAAAGATAAACACTAGATAGAAGAAAGGTTAGGAAAGTACAGTGTGAAAGAACTTGAGCAGGCAAAGAAGTTAAAATTTTATTGACAAATACCTTTAAAGGAAGCTACAAACAATAGAACCAACAATCTGACACTTACTTTTTTTCATTTCAAAGTAAGAGGTACTTTTACATATACTCACACACGCTTCAGCAAGGCAAGAACATTGTTGCTTTTTTTAAATTGAGAGTGTATATTTTGACATATAATTCTCCCCAAATTAAGTTAAAATAATTCAACCTTGAGAGCTACATCTCCAGCACTATAATAACGAGATTTTAGAATTCTTTGCTTCAAGCCTATCTACTGTAATAGGGCTAGTCAATAAACAATAAAAACATTTTCCAAAAGATATGCAAGCAAATAAAATCCTCAAAATATCTGTGGAGTTCTGGTAGGCTCTTATCAAAGGAATTCAGGAACTGTTCAAGTTAAACACCAAAACTTTGACAATGTAGAAATATGGGGGAAAAATAAAAAACAATTCTTGATCTGTGTAATGTATATAGCCCTAAATGTTATCCAATAATTATTGTTTCCTACCCCAGGTAAAGAAAAAAAAAAAAGACCCACAGTAGCATAAGATATTTTTCCATTCCTCTATTGCCTGATCTCTTCGAAAAGCAGGAGAATCAGCACCACTACCAGAAACCTCTCCAATTAGGAGAGTTGTTATAAATTTTATAGATGTTTCATGTCAAAAGAACCATTTAAAACTTGGTTTAAGCCTTAGTCCCAAATGTTTTATCAAAAAGGAACATTCTGGTTACCATTCTGTTATTGTTCATAACCTTGCTTATAACTATCTTTGGAGGTAACCGGCACTACCTAGCTTGGGAATGTCATTCAGATCAGAAACATATTAATGATTCAATGTTATTTAATTCAGATACTATTAAAAGAGTTACTACAAAACACCAACTGAAAAATGAAAAAGGTATATTAAAAAAGCAGAAGTCACAATCCGGAAAAAAACAGGTCCTTAGAACACAAAAGCAACCATACTTAATCAGACCAAAGGTCAATTTAGTTCAGTATCCTGTCTTTGTCAATAGCTAGAAGTCTGTTTCTAAGGTACAGTGTAAATATGAAAAAAATATTTTAAGAACCTCAGCCTCCAAGCATATTCAGATTTGCCTCATGAAAATGGAGTTAATCAATTAAAATTAAATAAGCATTTCTATTATCTTCAAAGCATATGGCCACTAATACTTTATTTTTGCAGGAAATTATAAATATACACTTTGGCAACTTTTTTTTTCTATATAAATAGCATCTCTGTAGAAAACCCAAATAATTTTCTTACAAATTAATCATAAAAAGTGAGAAATAAAGAGATATGAAAAAAAATTCAATTTTCTACTCAAATAGTACAATTACAAATAAGTGAGCAAAATATAAAAGTTTAGTGTTTCTTCTAAAAAGATAAGTAAATACATGGTCATCAGCATAGACATTTCAAAATAAACATCTTACCTCATATGCATAGCCCAAGGAAGACAAATTACTCCTTAAGTAGCCAAGTTTGTACACAACTACGAAGACTAAGCAGCGAGTTATTTCCAAAATTCCTGCTTTGGGCCTAGAAACAAGAAGTAATTCAGATTAACATCCATTTATTTTCTTCTTTTTTAACTTCATTGAAAAAGAGAATGTAGAAATAATCTTTGATGACCTGTACTTACCCCAAGTCATCTTTCTTAACCTTACAGTTCAGCTTTTATCTACCTTATGCTGGAGGTGAGAGCATACATACTCAGAAACTATTTATACGTTCACAGGAATGTAGTTGTATATACAGCTATTGTCTTTTGATCTCAATATTACAACAACAAAATTCAGAAAACTGCTACATGGGTATTTCAGAATCTTTTCATCGGTTTATGTCTATAAGTTTTTACTAATTCACTTTGAGTCCATAAGTTATACACATCTCTGGCATATTGGCAGATTTATACCCATCCTGAAATCAACATACTGAAATATTCCTGAAATACTCCTTTCTGAAAAAATAATGAACAGCAGCTACAAACCAGAACTGGCACCTCAAACTCAAAGGAAGCTTCTATTCCACATTTCTGTTCTACTAGGGCAAACAGTTTCTCTTTAATAAACTTTATGTGCTATTTACTCTTCTGTAGGGTCATAATGCCCAGACAGACTACTTCCATAGTGTACCCTTCACTGGGTTGGTGTATTCAAGATCCAGTTTGATTTGAATCCATACAGATTACATTTAGTCTTAAGTCCACACCATCCTTCACATATTTTGAGTCTATTCCGAGCTACACTGTGTACTTTTCACTGGGGTATCTGACATCTATGGCATGCTACACAGGACTGACATGATATGACTGCAGTTTGAGGTTGAAGTGCCTTGGGAGAGCCTGTAGGTCTCACTGGCCAGTCAGTGTCCCGGAACCAGAGATGTGAGCCCAACAAATACAGGCATGGAGAGGGACATGAGTAGCCTGCCACAAAACTCTTCTGCAAGGAACAATGTAGATATAGACATTAATTGCTATGGGAAGACTCCTGGGTTTAGGGGCTTGCTATTATGTCTTCCTTTCTGCCCAACAGACAGTAACTTAGGTTGTATCTGTATTTCTTTACCAAGATAACTTTTTACACACTTGAGATTTTCATATAATAATAAATGATGCATACGGAGAGAAAAATAAAAATTGCGTTTAATCTTGCCTGTTCTCCAGAAGTAGTCCAAAAGAGGTGAGGGACAGAATGATAAAGCCAATTCTCAGGAGAATGGTTCCCTGTGATAACATCTGTTAAAAAGTAGACAATGAATTCATTTACAGTAATCTTCCGAAGAGAAATTAAGGTTTAGCACAACAGTAGCTTCAACATACTCACTCAGTGTCTGCTTATATTGGGTTTGTGTGGCAAGGTTTTGGTAGTGGGAGGCTACAGAGGGGGTTTGTGTGAGAATCTCCTCCTGTCTGACAGAGCCAATGCCAGCCAGTTCCAAGATGGACTTTCCACTGGCCAAAGCTGAGCCCATCAGTGACTGTGATAGCACTTCTGGGATAACATATTTAAGGTGGTGAAAAAACCCTGTGCAACAGCAATTGCAGCTGGAGAGAGTGAAAACATGTGAGATGAACAGCTCTGCAGACACCACGGTCAGTGAAGGAAGAGGAGAAGGGGGTCTAAATGCCAGAGCAGAGATTCCCCTGCAGCCCATGGTGAAGACCATGGTGAGGACCATGGTGAGGCAGGCTATCTCCCTACAGCCCATGGAGGTCCCCTGTGGAGCTGATATCTACCCATAGCCCATAAAGTACCCCATGCCAGAGCAGGTGGATGCATCCAAAGAAAGCTGTCACCTTGTCAGAAGCCCACACTGGAGAGGGCTCCTGGCAGGACTTGCAGACCCATGGAGAGAGAGAAGCTCATGCTGGAGCAGGTTTGCGGGTAGGACCTGTGACCTCTTGCGGGGATCTACACTGGACCAATCTTCCTGAAGGATCATACCCCATGGAAGGGACCCACACTGGAACAGTTCATGTAGAACTGTAGCCCATGGAAAGGACCCATATTGGAGGAGTTTGTGGAGGACTGTCTCCTGTGGGAGGAACCCCACGTTTCAGCAGAAGAGTTTGAGGATGAAGAAGCAGCAGAGACACTGTGTGATGAACTGACTGCAACCCTCTCTCCTCCTCCTGAGCCACTCAGAGGAAGGAGATAGAGAAAATGGAAGTGAAGTTGAGCCTAAGAAGAAGGAAGGGGTGAAAGGACGATGGTTTTTAAGATTTGGTTTCATTTGTCATTATCCTACTCTAATTTGATTGATAATAAATTAATTTCCTCAAGTCGAGTGGTGGTAATTGCTGAACAATATCTCCGTGTCCTTATCTTGACCCACGAGCCCCAAGATATCTTTTGTCTATCTCATCCAGTTAAAGAGTGGGAGTGATAGAGCAACATTTGGTGGGCACCTGGTGTCGAGCCAGGGTCAAATATTGTTTTTAAAGTGATTTCTTTCTTTAAATCTTTAAACAAAAATATCTGCTCTGGATAGCACACTGATCTGGAGTAACAAACAAGCAGTTGTTTCCTGAATTCTCTATTTCCAAAATAATTTTTAAGCTATTCCCTTCTACACTAGGTGTCATCTCCAAGTTACTGGACTCCCTTATGCCTTTACCCAAGAGGGAATAAATAAATTTCTAGATAAAAATCCCAGCATCCCTGTTCTTTTTATTCTCTTACGTTAGCAGGTCTTTACAGTAGTCATCTATGAATATCAACAGATAACAAAAGCAATACACTGGTGAGAATAAGAATTCACATGACATTACAATCTAAACATATCTAAGAAGAAAGAAAATTAATGTCATCTCTCCATGACAACTTGATACTTGGTTCCAAATTCAGCAAAAATCTTTAACTCATACCATTAACTTCCATCAGCCTTAAAACACTAACAGGCATGTTAATTCTTGGATGAAAAGCAGCATGAGGATTTAAAAATTATACAAAGAAAATTCAGGAAAATATATTTTTTTTCTTTATGAAGTTTGATTTTTTTTCTTCTCATTTATTAAATATGTTTTGTATCCTACACAGCTGCCTTTGAAAATCAAATATTTAATCAGTTTTCTTGTTCCCTCCCTGACTTCCTTTCAAATATTAGTTTTGAAAAGCCTTTGTTTTTGCATTCAAAAAATAACAAAAAACCCAAAAGAAAAGTAGTGGATCTTGCTGAGTTATAGGAATCCCTTCTGGCTTCAACAGAAATAAGGCATATTAACAGCATCTTGCACTTCAAAAATGCAGGCATTGGAAAAAATAAAATCTATTAATGTCTGCCCTGATTTCAATAAATCCCACTGAGTGACATGCCCACTTTACTTCAGTGGTGGCCCCTACCCCTCAAAGAGATCTAAGGTAAGTATCTGTGAGCGTGGGAGGCCACAGGAGGATATTCTCAAGTTTTACAGCTGTGTGAACTTACAGTGCCCATGTTTGCAAAACACATCAAACCACACGCTCAGGGTGGGTAGGTTTCTGTTGTTTTACAAAGGAATCACAAGCACCTACTTAGATATCCTTAACAAACAGCTATTGAATTAAGAAAACACAATCCCAGTAATGAGTGAGCTAATCAGCAGCCTCCCCAGTTTACAAGCCAGATCACACTTCTCACAACCGACACCTGTCAAGCCACTGTTGCACACATTTAGACCAGGATAGATCAAACTCGTTACTGCACTGCTACGTTTCCAATCTGTTCTAGCCCTCCTTATGATAAACTTAAAAAACCTCAGACTGATGATTACCACCATCATCTACTTACATGTAGGCTTTACATTTTTCTTATGCTCTTAATCTGGACTTCTGCTATCTGCCACCACAGGAGATGGGATATTGAGCTAGACATTGCAACCTGAGAGGGAACTCAGTATAGCAGTTACGGGTGAGACTGTCACTCAGGTCAAGAAAGCAAAAAATGCTCTGGCAGGCTTATAATCCTTTATCAAGTTTTGTATTACTTGGAATACATTGCAGATTCCAGATACAAGTTTTAAAACTTGTAAATAAAGTATTAAATTGAGGGTGCTCTTTTTGAAAACAGTTTCTAGAATCCCAAAATCCCACAATTATCCTAAGTGTAAAACACTCTCCATTGTTAATCTGAAGCAATTTGTTTTGAAGGGACAAGATTTCTGGACAAAACCTTTTTATAAAAATCAGGCACAGACTCTATTCAAGTTCAATAAAATGAGTAGTTCTTCAACTGTTCATCTAGGGACAGTAAGTTCAACTCCCACTCCATCTTCCTGTAGAAACTGGGTCATACAAAAATTCAAGAAGTGAGCAAAGAAAAACATTATTTGGCACAGGCAAAAAGGAAATCACCCATAAATTTCTTAGAAATGCTTTGACATGTTTTTCAATGATTGTTACTTGTCAAATAAAGAAGTTTGCCAGGGAACTAGAGCTGGAATTCAAGACTTGATTCCTTAGAGACTGTCCTCACTTTTAAGTTGGAGAATTCCACCTGTTTTTAAACCTAATCCTGGCCAGGTGGATCTGATTTTGCTTTTTGTTTCCAGTGCAATGCACTAGCTTCTACAGATTGCCTTAAATATGTACCCACAGTGGTAGGGCACTATTCTGAGAAAAGGAACTTAAGGTTTTTGTATCACCCTTATGCAGGAAAGAGAACTGAACATCAAATCCAAAATTCAAGCAATGACATGTAATTCTTATTGTACAATCTATGGCTGAAATCACATTTCATGAAAAAAAAATAATAAGCCTGCAATAGTTCTGAGAGAACAAATGTTAATATTTGTCATCAGGAAGGATCCAGCATTATCTGCTATCAATGAATGAGGGTGTCTCCAATTTCCAATTTAAAAGGGATTTTACACTTTTCTGCCCTCCCAGTGTTTCCAAGCTGGCTAGCATTGTCATTTGACTCTCCACATTTATCTAACCACTGAAGAAATAACCATAGATTAAGAACTTGAAAGGAAATGAATACATTTCAGTTCAGTTTAAAGATGGATTTCCAGAAAAAAAAAAAAGAAAAGAAAAAAAAAATATAGAAAAACATTTTAAAGTATGTTAGTAAGTCAGAAGAACTGAAGTAACCTTATAATTTAGGAAAATCAAACTCAAGTATAAACAAGCCTTTATCTTTAAATGGTTAAAACACTGAGCCAGGTAGGATCATATTTTACAGATTCTGTTTTTCAGGCCAATTTCCATGTCTTTTCAGACACTCTCCTAGTTGAACCAAAACATTTTGAGCACTGGCTGTTTGTAAAACTTCTTGCAGTCCAGTGCCATCTGTGGCGCAGAATGTGAAGGACTGGAGGACTCCAAAGCATAACTTGCAGATCAGTTAACTGCAAACTGGTGCTATCATCAGATTCACACAAATGCACAACACTGTAATGCCACAATACAGTCAGTGTTGCAGCTTTTCACTTCAAGTCTTCAGCTTTCTGGAGTGCTGAATGGTGAGGCATAAAGCCTTACTAGGAATCATGGAGGTAGAAGGTGTAAGTTTCCCTTAACTGTAGATACACACAGTGCTGTCACCTACAGCAAAAAAATACGTTCCGTCATTTGCTCTTGTAGTCAAGGACTACAAAGAACTTTGCAGTGAAATATACCATGATGCCATTTGGAAATAACAGCTTTTAGAAAACCAGCCACGTAACATACATTTTAGCATTATTAGTTTGCTTCCATAACTTTCTCTTTACAGCTCCAGTGGTATAGTTACATGCTGCCTTGATTCTTTTATTTACTTTCAAACATGTATCACCCTATGAAGTGGATGCTGGCAGCTGAGGCATCCATTTTCTAGGCATTACTTTACCAAAATCAACAAAATAGTCAGTTGGTTATATCACTAAACTAAACATCATATATTATACCTCCACACTGCAAGTTGCAGTGTGAAGAGAATGAATGTGCCTTTTACACCTTCATTAGTGTTAGGATCTTTGTTCCACTTAAACATAATATGCATGGATGCATATATATAAAATAAATGAGTATTTATATACTGGAGTATTCGTATAAACAGAGAAGCCTGTGGGACCACAGCAGGTTCCCCAATTACAAGTCAGCCACAATTTTGCAATGTGGTTATTGGCTGCAATGAAACAGAAAAAAAATATTTCTGTTGGATTTTTATTTCATTGAAAGCTTAAAAAATATCTTGGAGCCTTAAAAAATAAAGAGAGGGGTTAGAGAATTTGGGAGGAAGTGTACATGTCTTTGTAATCAACAGAATTCCACCTCATTATTATTATTCTATGGGTTTTTCATAAGAAAAAATAATTCATTTAAATGAAGGGATCATGTTATTCTAAATGTACTTAGATTAACATAGAAATATTCCAAATTGATTTTCTGTTTAAAGGAACTCAGATTATTTTATTCCTTTTGAAGAATAACTTGGATGCATTTTCTCATCCCTATGTGTTCACTGCTTCAAAAGGAATGATGTCAGCATGTTTCATAAGTTAAAAGATGCCCTGCTGTCGTAGCAGACACTTTTAACATTCAAATGAAGAATGCTAATACAATACTATGACATTTGTATTGTTAGGTGTCTTTTAAAACATTATTTTAACTTAGAATTCCTAAAAATTTGTGAACTCTCAGCAATATTCTATATACAGGACTTGGTGATGTCCTACTTCATGGATATATCAATTGTGTTCTCAGCTTTCAGGAGACTTATCCCTCCCTAGTTTTCGTCTAATTGAAACTGGTCACAGTCATTGCGTTCTAAGCACAGTAAATGTTACAGTATCTATCAATAATAAAAGACACTGCAAAATGTGCTTAAGGTACACTTCACTTTGATTTATGTGATACATGCAGTTCTGGAGCTATGAGACTTTTGCTTTGAATGTACTGCAGTTTTACACTCCTAGCACTCTCACTGGGACTGATCCAAATCCCTTTTCTTCAATGAGCTTTGGATCAGATCTAGATGTGCAGAGCTCAGAAGTAATTTTTATTCTCTGGATATAGTACAGATCGCTATATAGAAAATAAACACTGCATGCTTTCTCCTGTGGAAAATATTATTTTTTTCCTCCTTATTTTGCTCTTTTCATAAGTTAAATGTAGGTCATTCGGACTGAAGGTATATGGTTGCTCTTTACGGATAGAGAAATTTAACACTTCTACAGGGCGTGAGACCAAACACTGAGCAACTGTAATCACTTGAGAAATGTAATAGCTGTGTGCTGTGTCTTATGGATATTATGAAATGGAACTTATACCTAAAAATGAGGAAAACAGTTAGGTTTCTCCATTTATGGAGCTATGCCACAGTTATGACATAATTCATAGCCAGACAGAAAGTTCCAGTTGTATCCATAGACATTTCATAACTCAGTGTAGTGGAAAACTGATATTGAAGAAAGATTTTTGCCAAGTAAAGTTATTCATACACAAGCTTCCTTCTCATGACAGCTTCCCCACTGTACTGCAGAGTGATGCTGGAACTCTGCCTCAGGACCAGCACATTCTACACCCACACTGAAGGTTTATGTCCTGAGATGAGATGCTTCTAGTCCCCTCTGCTCTCCTTCTTATTGTTCACTACCTTATTACCCTGCAGTTTTGTGCAGAGAATTTTCTAGTTATTTTCCTACAATAAGTTCATAAACGGTGGATTTTCAGGATACTTCCTCTATGATTGCATGAATTTAATGATCATCTGGGTCTTGGGTGCATTTTTCAACTTCCCTTATTACTTCAACAGCTGCAGTTATCAGCAGAGAAAATAATTTGGACCATACATTTTTCCTTCCAAGACCAGAAGAATGCAAAAAGAGAAAAGAAAAAAATAGGAAAATACTCATGAGCAGACTCCTTGCTGTTAAAAGCAACAGCAAACAAAAAAAGCAACAACCAACTAAAAACTCCACAGTTGAATCCCTGTGCAAACAGGACTTGTTGCTGATATCTAGAAGCATATCCAGAAAACCTTTCAGAAGCTCCTCTGAGTATAAGAACACTGGGAATCATGGAAAATGTATCTTGTATACAGTAGAAGTAGTTATCTTTACCTTTGGCTTAAGTTCCTGTCCTCAGAAATTTCTTAGAATAGAGTAAGCCTCTATTCTAAGAGTAAGCCTCTTACTCTAAGAGTAAGATGGGTTAGTAAACTCCAAATTCCCTGCACTTGCAGTGTGACCCTTTACAGAGGTGAACACGATGTGTAGAATAACTTAATATCAACCAGAAAAGTAGGCCTGAGGTAGCTTTTATAGTGTATCAAGAATGCTACATAAAATACTCTTTACATTTTTCTCAAAAATTGCATCATTCTACTGGTTTGATGTGCTACACAGAATACATCTAAACAAAATAATAAAAAACAAAACGGCTGTAGCAGCTTGTATATGCAGAGCTGGCAAAGCCACTATAAGCCTGCTGCTACATATCCCAATAAATGATTGCAGGCAGAATCCCTTTCCTGCCCTTCTTGCCCCAGGATCCAAGAGGTATCTCTGAGACAGAAGACCAAAATTTGGACAGGATTTCTGACAACTTTGAAATGGCTCTGTGATCCTCTGGAATCCTTCATGGATGAGCACAGCCATATATACAAAAAAGACTTAATTTCTAGAAAACTGCCTCTTGGCTGGATTCAGACATGCTGGTCATAGGCAAGGCACTGGGGTGCAGCAAGAGGGGTTGCTCTCTGGGCAAGGTGCAGGGGGCTGGTGGCAGTCAGCGGACAGGGCTGTGGCCCAGTGGGAAGAGTGCTGACCCACAGTGGCCATTGAGTTGGACAGAGGATGATAACCACCATTGGCCAAGGGCCAGAGATTGCCACATAAGTGTGCTGGGACAAGGCAGGTTCACAGATGAACAGAGGCTGAAGAACTGAGAGCTCCTTGGCACCCTGACAACAGGCCTATGGCATCATGGATGACACAAACACAAGAAGCTCTTTAACCAAGGAGGTATGAGAAAGAGTTTGAGAAGAAGGCCAAAGGGCATTCTGAAAGATTCTGTCGTGTTTTGGTAGGCCTTCCACTGATTTGTGGGAATACTAAATGCATTTAAATTAGGCTTCTTTAGCTTTAGTAAAGTAGAAAGGGTTATCAAGGAAGGAAGAATGAGCAGGAGGTTGGAAGAGTGTGAAGCTGTGGTAGCAAGTAATGTCTCGCTCATTGTAGGCAGAGATGGCCTTATGGCTCATCTTCAGAGACAGGTATCCATGGAAGAACCACATCATGTCTACCAAGGAGATCCCGTCAGCCCTAACACAAGGTGGTAAATACGTGCCTCTCCTTGCTATATTTCTATCAATGCTGTTGTATGTTCAAGACTGGGAGAAGTATTTGTCCTGAGTCTGCGTCCCTCCAACTCTGAACTCATGCTGATCCAAGCTTCCCACCTGCAAATACTGCAGAACCTTTGTAATCTCTCTCCTAAAGCCTGGTCATCATTGGCATCTAACAATATGACCAACCTTGACATCTTAAAATCTACATAGTTTCAAAGCTGAGAGACATTTTTCCTTTCATGAGGTCATAAAAACTGAAGCAGATACATACAATTTCTGTATAAAATTATTTTTAAATTTAATTGCTTAAGCATATTAATGTTTAATTAATTATTTATTAAATATTGTTCAATAAACAATATGAAATATTATGTATTAATTACAGATAATTATAAATTTCCCCTTTTATTGTGATTATTTTTACAGATTCTTGTTATCATTATAATAGTTTAAATAAGCTATGAGTCAGGCCATAGAGCCCCTACTCCATGTTTTATTATTCAAATATGGTGTGTACCGTGTGTTAGCATGAGATGCTATTTCATAAAGACAGGAATTACTTACGGTCACGGTACCAAGAAGCTCAGTATACAAATCTGTTAGTACAGCAAAATGTACAACTGCATAGCAATTCAGATGAACTGGTAGACTTGGATTGTAGGGAACTTCTTTTCCAGTGATCTGTATGAAGCAAAACAGATAACAGCCTTCAACAATGACCTGCTGCACTGTTATTCCTTAGTATTTTTTATTTAAAAAGTAAAACAGATTAAGAGAAATAGATGATTGCACAAAAATAATCTGCTATCAAAATTATGTACTGCCTAGGGTGAGACAGTTTAACTCTGTCTGTGTATGTATCTGTTCACAGTGGAAAGAAAAAGAAAAATTACCATACTCTACAGAACAATTTTGAAAATCTCTTTAGGAAATGAATAATTAAAAGATAAATTAAAAAATATTTTTTTCTTTCAAATAAAAAGAAAAAAACACAGTTGAAACATTCATTTCCTTTAGTTTCTGTTCCCATTTCATCTTCCCCTAGGCTTTACGACTGCTAATTTGCTAATTTAAAATAACATGTGTAGAGTTTTCAACATTGATCCAGTAGCATTAGGAGGTCCAACTTAATTAGACAAAACTGAAAGCCTGTGCATGTTCTATTTACCACTGGGATTTCCTCAGGAAGGCCAAGTCTAGGTTTGCCTGGTCCCCAGCCTGGCCCTTTGAATATGACAGAAAGCTTGTTGCAGAATCCAGGTGTGGCCCAAAGCGTGCTCCAAATATGTGCCAAGGGACGCAACTGAAAAAAAAGAGCAAGTAATTTTTCATTGGTAGTAAAATAAAATTTACCAAAACATTTTATTTTTTTATTCATTTTTACCTCTCAAGGAAATGATTTTTTAAAGTTGTAAAGAGAGTAGATTAGGAATAGATTAAGACAGTCAGAAGTTCAGAAACCTTGACTGGAATAGGTAGGAGTCATAGCAGGACCTTGGTTTATCGTGAGGATTACAATTACTTCTGCCCAGAGGAAAATGTGTCTCTCCTGTAATCAATCCAGAGTTTGTTTGTTTGTTTGTTAATATTAAAAAAAACGTATTCCATCTGTTCTGTAGGTTTTGTTGAGACCATGATGGCTGCTATATGATGCTGCCAACACAAATCATTCTGGACTGCCTTCAACAGGAAATATGCAGAAAATATAAAAATAGCAAAGATATTACACTATGGGATTATGAAATAGCAATATTTAGAGAAGAAAAACATCAGACAAAAATATGTATTTTTGCCTGTGCATATTGCTTGGATTACGGCAAAAGGGACATCATTCAATCTAAGGCCTCTTATATAGCTGCTGTATTTGTTAATGTTACTGTATTTTCATGATGATTACAAACTCTGCATATGCTCAATGAAGTAATTAGAAGTATTTGTTTTGTAATTAAATACTGAAGAAACTGTAGATAATTTTATTGACTGTGCAGCAATGCAAAGATGGCCTCAACTGTGCCTAAGAGAGGAGTTTCTTCTGAACATGAGTGTCTGTTGAAGATACCAGAGTTGGTGATACAAACTATAGCACCTGGAGCATGATGGGATCAAATGAATTTACTGGATGGGTTAAGCCATATACAACTTTTGCATCTTCTGCCTCAAATGTTCCTGATGGAAGAAAACCAAAAAAAACAATGAACAATCAAATTCAAAAGTACCAATATTTTGCCACACTATCTAAACATGACAGAGAAAGCCTTTTTTTTTTTACTTACCAAATATCCTGTCCCAGATGATGAGTGTGCCACCATAATTTTTGTCAATGCAGTAAGGATTTCTACCTACAATAAAAACAATGGATGAGATCAGTAATTGCATATATAAGAATGTGCACAGCAGAATTATGGAGGGAAATCTTCATCATTAGCATCAATTTATAATATAACAATAATTTTAAAAGGTAGCTAACCTAGCACTCCTTATATGTCTATAATTTTTTTATTTTTCTTACTAGGCTTATTGCTCTTTTTTTTACTTAGATCCAAACATACAAATCAAATAATGTCACCAGTTTATACCTTAGAAAATATATGCTTAATGCATTTATGCACAATCATCTCACTAATGGCTTTCAGCTGTCTCTATCTTCTATGCCCTAAGTCTGATCGTGCCTTCATTATTATCAACTCCAGTGTGAGGAAAACTGACTCTTCTGGTTTTGAGGGTATGTATTAAATATAATCTGTCCTATCAAA
Organism: Chaetura pelagica; assembly: GCF_000747805.2. Taxonomy (NCBI): domain Eukaryota; kingdom Metazoa; phylum Chordata; class Aves; order Apodiformes; family Apodidae; genus Chaetura; species Chaetura pelagica. The sequence continues at coordinate 5,012,731 of NW_009952801.1, forward strand.
AGTATGAACAAAGAAATATTGATTAACTATTCCCAAGTCTGAAGCAACTATACAACACTTGACCAACTCTGGAGTGACTGTTTAACTCCAATCAGGATCAGAGGATTAGTTTGGATTTACAGCAGAGCAAATAAGAGTAGAGTGTTTCCCTCCAGGATTACCAGTGCTTGTGCAAATTTTAAGGATTAGACACTTAGAGCACTACAGGCTTTAAAAAAAGTCTACACAGTGCTATAAACACTTTACACATTAAGGGTATAATAAATACTGAGTGATGATCTGCTTGAGGGGAGGAAGGCTCTGCAGAGGGACCCAGACAGGCTGGATCAATGGGTTCAGGCCAATTGTACGAGGTTCAACAAGGCCAACTGCCGGCTCCTGCACTGGGGCTGCAACAACCGCAGGCAACGCTACAGCCTTGGAGAAAAGTGACTGGAAAGCTACCCGGAGGAAAAGGACCTGGGGGTGCTGGTTAACAGGTAGCTGAATATAAGCCAGCAGTGTGCCCAGGTGGTCAAGAAGGCCAACAGCATCCTGGCTTGTATCAGAAACAGTGTGGCCAGCAGGACCAGGGAAGTGATTGTCCCACTGTACTTGGCACTGATGAGGCTGTACCTGAAGTATCATGTTCACTTTTGGGCACCTCACTACAAGAAACACATTGAAGTGCTGCAGCGAGTCCAGAGAAGGGCAGTGAAGCTGGTGAAGGGTCTGGAGAACAAGTCTTACAAGGAGTGTCTGAGAAAATTGGATTTGTTTAGCTTGGATAAAAGGAGGCTGAAGGGAGACCTTCTTGCTCTCTACAACTACCTGAAAGGAGGTTTTAGTGAGGTGCAGATCAGCCTCTTCTCTCTACTAATGAGATAGGAGAGGAAATGGTCTCAGTTGTGCAAGGGGAGGTTTAGACAGAATATTAGAAGAAACATCTTCAGTGAAGGGGTTATGAAACAGTGAAACCGGTTCCCAAGGGAAGTGGTGGAGTCACCATCCCTTGAGATGTTTAAAAGATGTGTAGATATGGTGCTAAGGGACAAAGTTTAGTACTGAACTTGGTAGAATTAGGTTAATGGTTGGACTTGATTATCTTAAAGGTCTTTTCCAGCCAGAACAATTCTGTGATTCTGTGATTTGAGTCTGTTTCAAATTATTTTGTTCTTCCACTCCTCTGTTACTTTCTTACTTGCTATCTCTGCATTCTGAATGAGCCAAAAGCATTTATTAAATCCACTTGTATTCGTATGATATGTTAATGACATTTTTCATGAGTTATTAATCTAATTTATACACGCAATCTAATTTATACATGCAATATGGTCTTTCAATGCCTGGAATATTAATGAAAATTCAAGCATCACACACTTGTGTGAAGTGAGATTACTTCATTATTATTATTATACAAATAGTGTCCATGAGAAAAAAACATACCAAAGAATAAGAGGTTACAGTTTTAGCTTACCATGGTGAACTCTGTGATGACTGGGAGTATTAAGAATCCACTCCAAGGGCCCAAGGTTGGTAATAACCTTCAAAAAAAGTAATGTTTCAAATAATTTGAAAATACTGTATAAAAATCAAGGAGAAAAGAGGGGGAGGAAATGCATAATGTTTATTTTAAGGATAATTTAATAAAATACAAGAATACAAATGTTTTGCCTGAAGCATTTCACTGCATTACTGTTACAAGGATTTTCATGAAAAAAAGTGAAATTTAGTAACATGCAAGTTAAAAATTAAATTTCTTTTTGATCCAGCAGCATGTTTTTGTCTTTTTTTATTATTATTATTTTCAGCTCATGATTTCATAGAAATCATTTAACTCGCATCTTTTACCTACACCCACTTAGACTGCTTGAGATCCAATGTAACTCTAAAACTCCAGTTATGTGAAAATTTTACATCAACAAATGGCTGGTACTGACACAATAACAGAGTAAGTATCACAGAAACAAGTATTCCTTCTCTCTTCAGGACCTTTGCTTGTTCCTTCAACCAATACCCTTCTTTCACCCCGGCACAAATGCAGAAACACAACAAACCTGATTAGGAAACTCATGCAAGTTAAGACTAATTTTGTTTTTGTTTCTCTAAATTTGTTAACTCAATCAGTTTCCAAATCTGATCCAACATATGCTCACAAATATGCTGGTATGAGTGAGAGGCATGAAAATAAAGTAGACCAGAAAAATTCACAGTGGAGCTGTGATCTAAGGCAATGATCAGAACTGAGAATCCAAGCTTGAAAACATTTTAGCACCAGATCAAAAATTACAGAAAATGTTTATGGCAATGAACTCACCCTAATGATTCAAGTTTTGTCATAAAATGCTGATGAATAAAGTTTGTATCAGCAGGCTTCATGCTACATTAGTACTCTCCTGTATTATGGAGCCAGAGGAAAGCCAGAATTAACTTCAAATGTTGTGCTTTGGTTAATTCAACAGAAGTTATGTGGACATCCAAATGCAGCAACCAGTGCTTAATCCCAAACACAAAGCAATCAGTCACGAACAGATGAGATCACTGGATGATCAAAAAGTATTTATGTTCAAATACGTCCTAAAATGGTATCTATTCACCCTGTCTGATTACGACCATAATGTATTGCAATTAAAAGAGTGGGGATAAAAAGAAGCTAAATAAATATGCTTAGACATTAAGAGGCAAAATCCAGAAACCATCACTTTGTCTTTCAGATAACTTAATTAGTAAATTTAATACTCATGTGGCAGAAGTGAGTGATCTGTAATACAATAATAGAGATAACATTGGCAGGAAGACAGTCATTACTCATGAGAGTAGGCCCATTAATCTAAATAACAACACAAAAAGATCTTCATTCATCTAATTTTTACCAAACAAGGTCCTAAAATATGCCAGTTTCATTTCTGTTTAAATTCACACTTGTGCAAGTGAAAGTAGATCTGGACTCAAAAAGTAGACAAAAGACATTCGTCACATGTATTTAAATCTTAATGAATCAAGTAAAAATCACAATAAAATGAATAAATAAATGTTTTTCTTTTTTGTTTTTAAAAACATTAAAGGAGTATAGAAATGAGCAGATTCTTAATCAGAGAATGTGGAGCATCAGTCTCAAAATCCTGTACACACTTGACTAGGAAAGCAAAATACTGGGACAATGTTTTTTTTTGTTTTGCTTAACTCAGAAGCCAAGGACAACATAAGTAGGATCATTTGGTTTTCTCAGTTTTCCCTCAAAATAAGTTCAAGCCTGAAAAGACCACCTAAAGGTGAGAAACAATTAATCATTCATGCTAGATCCATTTCCCACCTCTCTCAAGCAGAAAATCCCACTGTTTAAAGCTATGCGAGATGTGACTAGTAAATTAATTTAATCTGAGTCAAATGTCTTGGACTGAACTGCAGTCTAGAACCTGAGAGAGCAGTGATTTTTCTATTAGATCACACTTAACTTTTATCCACTTGGTTTAAATATATTGTTAACTTAGTATTTTAACAATTTTTCAAATCTACTGAAATACCTTCTCTATAGCATCATCAGTGATTGATACCTGAGCCTACTTCAATTCATTATTCAGCCATTGGAAAGAAACACTAGCCACACACTGATGGAAATATCATCTGGGATGGTACAGACCTCTGTAACTGACCAAGTAAAAATCCAGCATGCTGAAACAAGCAATCCATAAAACATCACTTTGGATAAAACACATGAAAATACTTTTTCATCAGCTATTCAAAATGGTACAGGGTGCTATTTCTAGAAACTTCCTTTGCTATCAATAACTTCTACATATTTGACTTGTAAGGAAATTCAATGTGGTATAATAGCAGTCCACGTTCAAAAGAATGCCTAACAGGCAACACAGGAGAAAGGCAAAGGCAGGTCCTGCACCCACCATTTACCTTTCAGCTGTTGGTTTACCCGTGTTTCTGTGCCTTTGCTGTGTCTAGACATTTTCCTTTATGAACAGCAATTGCAAAGAAGCTGCTAAGTGTTCATGATAGCAGTGGTCAGGTTTACACTGCAATTGCAACAAGTCACGAAAGCAAATATATCACCAAATCTCAGTCATCCAAGAGAGCAAAATATTTTCATCTTTAAATAGCTTAGTATTCAAAATTGCTTTTGAGAACAAGAATTTTTATAATGCTCATATTTTAGGAAAACAAAAATAAACATTTTAAAACTAATGGAATAAATGTGGCAAGAATACCAAAATGGTTCAATTTTTGTGGCTTGAAATCAGAATTTTCATTTAAAAGAAAAGTAAAAAAAAAAAAAAGTGGAAATGTCATTATTTAATATCCTTATTAATTGTATTTAAACCCTATTTCCTACTATTGAAAGGACAAAGAGTTTGTCAATACAAATATTCTTGGAGTGATTTCGGGAACAGAGAAAGCTACCAATGCCCTAAAAAGCTGAAACACCCCAACTGTTGTCCGACGATGACCTTATCTGTACTTTGACCAATACAGCTGGGGGCTTAACGCTTGTGTTTCTTTCCCTGATACAGACACCTACTGTTCTAAATCAATTCCTGTCTCCAATTTTTCCTCTCTCAATTAACACATCATGTGCACCTCAACTCCCATGCCAGTGACCTACAGACGAACTGCAGCATTCCAGCAAAACTCTTTTCCTGTTTGCTTTGCTTATTTCTTAACATAAAAATAATTTTTCACTTGCCAAAACCTTTACAAATGGAGTCAACAAACTACCTAAAAAGATATGTAGGTATCTTGTGTATGCCAGGTATAAAAGCTTTGTCAGATCTCTCCACAAAACATTCATTTTTATTTTTTTATATTTTATTAAAAAAAACAACAACCCAGCAACCAAAAAACCCAACCAACCAAAAAAACTCTCAAAAAACCAAAAACAAAACCCAGAAAACCAAACACAAACAAAAAACATATTCCTTCCATTATTGCACTTAGGTATCATTAAGTAATAAAGCAGAATTACTGATAACACTTACAGCAACTCCAAGAACAGTTCAATACATAAGGCAGGCTAAAAGCTGCATGCTTGGAAACAGCTTCCATACATTACCAAACAAAACATGCTGGAAGTGAAATCTTCACATATAATGAGAAATAAATGTGTTTTTTCTTTCCTGGAATAGTAGTTCTTATATAAAGATGTCTCCTCTGTGACAGCAATCCCTAGCCTAAGGGAAAAGAACACTACGCAGTATCTCCTGTGGCATGTAAGCACCTCCATTTGCGGTCTCAGAGTTTGTCAGCACCAAGGGAAATCTTTATTGCCTGGTACCTGCACCACTTCAATGTAGTTCTTGTTTAAATAATGAGAAAAAATCGTGACATGAAATCCAAGGGAAACCTTACATCTTGTGTAACAACTCCTCCTGTCACCACTACAACATGAATCTTTACTTAACTCTATTTCAACATGAATGTTGGGAAGGAATGTTGACTGAGTTGAGCAGGCAATGTTACAGTAAAAACCATTCATATATAAAAAGTTTGGTTTTTTATCTTTTAAGTATAAGAAAAGAATAACTTTCAGTATCATAATGTTACTGATCAGGATCAGGACAGGAGAGGGTAAATTCATCCCTGGAGCATCACTAAGGAGCATTCTGAAGTTAATTTTGGGGTTTTGGTAAGGTAAGTTAGTAGTAAACCACATGTTGCTATTGATTTTCTTATCGAAATCAAGAAAATATTTTTATTCCTGATATATAAATCAGGATATGTATTTCAGACAGTCTGGTGGGGAAATGTAAAAAAAAAGACCTTAATTACATTCCCCAGTAGAGCTGCTGTGTTAATTCAGGACAACACACCCATGTATTTATACAGATGGCCCTGGTCATCAGATTTGCCATGTGAAATCTCTACAGGGAAGCTAGGGAAAGGCAAAACTCCTAGGATATGTGCTTGCCTGCCAGTTTCACACTTTGAAATCCTCAGCAAACCCTGATTTATACACCACCAACTGTTTTCCTATCTGATTAGGCAGTTTTCTACTCGAGTAAGCATGTAAAATGGATGTAGCCAAATTTCCACACTGAGGAGCGAAAAAACAATATTTATAGTTTAGAAGTAAAACAAGCAAGAGGAATCAGGCCTGTTGGGATCATAAAGAGTTTCATAGGGGGTGAATTTCTGGTAAACTTGGGTTGTAGGAAAGGGAGGTGAAAGCCTAGTTTTAATGGATAGTCCGGTTTAGGGCATATTTATATAATAAACAAACAGACTTAAGAAATGTGTTTATAATAAATTATCTTGAAGGTAGGCTGTTGTCACTTTTCATTGTTTTACACCTCAACCAGGATGTAAGGTTTGAATCAAATTGGCATCTTCTGTGAATATTTAAGTTAACACTTCAATAAGTGGATGAAACACTTTTTTTCTCTAAAGGTTGAATTGAGCCTTGTTGTGGGAAAGATGAGCACTACAGGAAGTTTCAGTCATTTTGTCTACTAAAAATCAGACAAAACCTACACTAACTGGCTGTTTTAATTGCAGCATTATAAATAGCAGAGCACAAAGAAAGTCACTTTTTCAGTCATATATCAAGTTAAGCATTTCAAACAAACTCCAGGAGAAAAACTGCTATACATTCCAGTATTTTTCATCAGCTTGACAAATACATGCTGGCAATTGCAGGGAAAAATCAGAAAGTAATACATCAGTATGCCAGCCCTGAAATAAACTAAAATGTAGTCAAGTATAGCTCTTCACTTTCCTCTTCAAATAGATCAAAATATAGACAGCATTCTACACTTTATGTTTTTAACAAATGAGGATCTTTCAAATTCTCTGTGAAGCTTTGAAGCCATAACTAATTGAAATAGATTCTCAATGAGTACAAGCCATGAGAAAACATAGTGATTATTACATATATCACGTTGAAATGCAAAATTATATTTTTGTTTTTGACAGCAGTATCTCTAATTTATCACTACATCTATGTGGTACCTTTATGTTATTATACTAACTTTATTTGGTAAATGAGTTTAGCTTGTTTTGCAGGGTGCAGAATGCATTGAAACGGATTGAATCTCTAAGTAACTCATTTCACTTTTATCTTGATCATTCTTCAGAGACATGATAGACACAAGAAGCCTAAATAAAACAAAAAAACTTGAATATGATTTTCAGTTTAGGGATTCTGCTGACAGATTAGCAATATTCAGGCCCACTGCTCCTGAAGCAAAATATTCACAGCTGTCTCTTGCAATGAGAATTTTTGGTGAAAGGACCCAAAAACAACACCCAACTCAAGGTCTTAATTATAAGGATGAAAAGTCAAGTTCCTTCTCATGTCCTTGTCCCATGACCTTTTCATTTCTGATCTCACCAGTGACACAGCTTCAACAGGGAAAGGAAAAGGTTCTTCTGCCCAGATTGTTGCCCATCAAATACAAATCTCCAACATAAGCTGATTATTGTGGAGCAGCTGCTTTTTGAAAAAGATCACAGCTCCTGTGCTCCATGTTGGACTCAAAGGTACTGGGTGCAGTTCGTTTCACTGACTTAGGTATTTTAAAGTCCCTCTCTATTTTGCAATTCAGTTGAAAAAGAAGATAGATAAGAATAAAATACTTAACTTACTGGGTCAAGGCACTTCTGGGTAGACTTGGATACATAGAAGTGCCAAGGAGCACTTAGGTTTAAAACAGGAGGTTCATCCTGAGGCTAGTAAGGTGTAAAGTCAGCAGTCCTGATCATTGTTGAGGTCTTAGGTGCCAAAGAAGGAACTTCAAACCTAATCTGACATTCTTTCTGATTAATTAATTTTCAAGTGCAGCAGGACAGGAACAGTGCACTCTCCTATGAATATTTTATTTTCTCTCTCTTTTGTTCTTTTTATTTGAAACAAAAAGCAGCTACATGCTACCACATTTCTTGTCTTAGCCAGGAAATCAGATTGGTCCACTATGCTCTGTTTCCACTGTGATACATTGTCCTGGTTTGAGCCAGGATGAAGTCAATTTTTTTTTTTAAACTGATCTATTTTTCTCTCTTCAGAGAGTTTTCTTTTAAGTAGCAGCAAGTTTTCCAGCTGGTGGACTGATAATGCTGGAGTGTTTATAGATACTGCTGACACACCAAGGACACTTTTCTCTGGATACTAAAGGAGCAGAAGAGTTGTATCCGAAACCCTCCCATAGGGAGGAGCAGACTAGACAGATGGCAAACCTGGCCAAACAGAGTATTCCAACCCATAATATCAACAGTATAAGGTCAGGGATCACAGAAGTCAAGCCCTTTCCTTCTTCTTCTTCCCTACTCTTCCATCTATGGCCAGAAGAGTGGACTCCATCTATCCATCACCATTGATCCCTAGGCCTGTGCATTCCTGACCCCCATCACTCTCCCCTCAGCTCCTGCCTGCTCTGCCGCTCTCTCCAGCAGCTGCGGGACTTTTTGGGACTGTTCACAGCTCAGGAGATGCCGTGGGAGTTGCTGGGGGTGAGGGGAGGCAATAGGGTTTTGCACATTTCCTGAACACATTTGTATATCATTGTCCCTATTTCTTTTATCATTAGTATTTAATAAAAGCTGTCTAGTTTAGTTTTCAATCTGGAAAGTCTCTCTCCTTATTAATCTCTCTCCTCCCCTACCTGGGTGGGAGGGGGAATGGATTGAGAGCGTTGTTGTTGCTGATATGTCAATCCTGGGTCAAACCATGACATCCATTGAATATTACTTGTATGCTCCCATTTTGCAGAAACTTCCAAGCTTTAAATGTTACTTACTGATCTTATATGAACTATTCACAGTACGTTAAATTGAGCATGATTTTATGCCTTTGTAAACAAGGTCTCAATTTTTTTCTACCTACCAGCAGAGCATCTCCATTTTTCATTTGCAAACTATTGAAGATTTTAGCTCATTACCAACAATCTTTCTCCAGTTCTGCAAAACAACCATAAAAATGATCTTCCTCCCACTGCAAACACTCAAAAGCATTATAGTCAAGTAAGTTTTGTTAAAATGCTTTTTAAATTCAAAGTCACATTTCTTGATCAAATTTAAATTTCAGTTTTAAGAAATGGATTACCAAATTGCTTCTAAATTACTAAACTACTGAAAGTCATTTAAATAAACCTTCTTATGTGTGCTTACTCCTGCATTCCTTTCTTGTTTATTTACATGGGACTACTGCACACCATGTGGAAAAAGCAGATCCAAGAAAATGGAAATAGGAAAAAGGCAAATAAAGAACCAACATCAACTGTTAGAGCCTGGGAATTAATAACTGAATACTTAGTCTATTGAATCATGCTGTCACTTACTTATCACATCATCCAAAGATTTTATGATTCCTTTTAACTACCATCCATCAGAATTCTGTCTCAGATATCCTCTGCTTAAAAAGGCACATCCTCTAGAGTTTCAAGAACACCTTTCACTATTGATAGAGTAATCAAAGGTATACTGCTACTTAAAATAAATAAGTACATTTTAATATATTTTACTTAATTTTATTTTGTTCTTCAATCTGGTTTCTTAGTTTCCATATATTTATGTATATATTTCCATATGTTATATATATTTATGCATACATGTACATATATAATATAACCATAATCTCATACTAGAAAAAAAAAAACAAAACAGAAAACATAGAAGATTTTTTTCTGAATCTGGCCATCTTCCTAGGAAAGAGCTGATTGATATAAGGACTTCAGGGTTGGGCCTTAAGAGCTCACCTGTACTCAGGGAGCCCAGATGGGCAGTGTATGGCTTTCTGCCAGGAACAGAATGGCTTTCTATGAAATCATGAAGCCTTCAAAATTTATCTTCCAAAGTTGTTCATTAAAGAAAACTGAGCAGAAGTCAAAGCTAAAGAAAGTCATAGCATCTTAGACCAGTGCACAACACACATAAGTGCAAAATATTTTTTTGACAAATACAATATACTTCTGCAGCAAGTTTCAGTTTTACTGAATTGGTGCTTTCTGACAAAATCAAATGTATTTTTGGCCCACATGTGAATCAATTTCATGTCTCTCTTTTCCAGCCTGCATGAGGTGTTGGCTAAATTTTTCCCATTCCTCCCTTGTTTTCACCCATGTTACTCCTGGTTAATAGTAGTGGCTCACCTTTTTCTGCTCCCAAAGTTTGATGAGGTAGAAATACATTAAAAAGGGGAAGAGAGAAGCCTTAAGAACCCTGACTTCTGTGAGTATGGTAAAAGGGCAGATTACAGTCTTCTCTTAAATTAGAAAATTAAACAGAAACTAATGCATGTCAAAGATCAAACAGGCAAGGAGTAATCTGCTGCTGCAATTACTACCAACAGGGATGGATTCAGTTGATACTTTCCAAATACAATTTGACATCTCATAAAAATTACAGCTAAATCAACAGAAACTAATTTCTGTTTTTCACAGGTGTCTATCAGGTTATAAACACACCTAACTTATTGGTCATAATAAATGCATAACGGAAGGATATAGTTTAATATGAGCCATAGACCTTCCAAATCACCTGTGAAAATAAACTGAAATGGAGTATTTCTGTCTGTCAGTAACAGTCCTGAAACATTTTGTGGCTTTTGAAAAATTAGATTTTTAGTGCTCTTTGACCAAAGTATTTTTTTACTCCCCTTATGATCTAGATGAGAATGGTCTAGTCATAGAAACATTTATCCCAGACCATTCCAGAGCAGATCTACTCCCTCATTCCATTGACCTAAACAGTATTGGACAGCACCAGTAGTTGTTTTCTCTTGATTTATTGAGCTCCTATTGCTATGCACCATTGCAGAAAAGTGTTTTCTTCAATTTTTGGGGGTTTGGTTTTTAAAAGCTATTTATTTCTTTATTTATTTTAAATAAACTCCTATGAGTTTATTTCAATACTTTGGTGCTACTTAGAGATTTTTAAAAAATTATTTGGAAAATTTCTAATATAATTTCAGTTGCCATGTACATAGTGCAATAATGCATAGAAGCAGTTGAAAAATAAAAAGTGGACATCAGGAGCAGAAATTCTGGTAATGGGAGAATACAGTTAAATGAAATGCATAACTTAAGTCACAAAGTCATGTTTTTACTCTACCACACCCAACCTTTCTTTATTAATTACAGAAATGCCTTTCCTGTATCTATAGCCCATTCAGATTTAGCAAATAAATTATCTCTAGTACCAAAGTAACAGCATAGCATAATCTTTACATAAGATTTATGGTGTTTAGAATGTTGTACTATTTTATATAAAAAGGCCAAAAGCTAATGCATAGCAAGTATGCAGGAAATAAATAAGTCTAACTGAGATAGAATGAGTGGGTACTTGTGATCTTTATGATTTGGTGTACTGTCTTCACAGGAATATACAAGCCACTTGGGCTAAAATAAAATAGATCATGTCTGATCTGCTGGTAGCAAAGTTGGACAAAAAAGTGATGTAATAAATATTGAAGAAGGTTGAAGTTATAACACAGGAAACTTCTTTTTGAAACAACACTGGACACATTCAAAATTAAAGTATAGGAAAATATCAGGAATCATACTTTGGCTATAAACCTTTACTCTAGGCTGAAACATGGCATAGTAAGCTTCAGCACAGCAGGATCATTCTCTTGTAATCACTTAATTCAATGTAAATCACTCTGAAAACAAAACATCTTCCCTCAGAATCATTCATACACTGTAATTCTTTCCTGTTATTTAAATATAACATTCTTTTCTTTTCTAAAACAAAACAAAACAAAATAAATCAAATCCTATATCAGGCTTTTCAGTGCTATGAAAAAAACCCCACCTATTACAGAAAGGAGATTTCTTCCCCCCTGTATCTTACTATCTTTTCTTTTTCTGAAGGAAAAAGATGTATAACCAAAGGTTGTGAAGATACAATTTACACACATACTTGACTAGCCAATATAGGGCCAAATCTTGTCTTAGGAAACATCAATACTGATTAAAAAGAAAATAAGATTATAATTTCTTATCAAAGGCTCCTGCATTTTAGAAGCAAACTATTCCATCTTGCAGTGGCAGAACAGAAATAATGAAACATATCTCCAGAAGATGGCTAATGAAATGTACTGCCTCCCTATAACAGCACCCACCATGGGCTCCCAGAGGACACCAGAGCTGTTGGGGAATGATGAATCTCAACTTTTAAACCAAAGGATTTCAGCAGTCATTGAGACTGTTTTCTGTGTAACCTCAGGCATGTAACCCCAAACAAACCTCATATGTTGGCAAACTGCTAGAAACTGAGACTTACAGAGTGGACTTTCATTTTACTGTAATCTATGTATGATAATTAGAATTGTTAAAAGTCAGGAAAAGAACCATTAGAAAAAAAAATAGAGATACCACAGCTTTAAACAGTTAAATTATAAGAGTGTGTTTTTTAAAAAAGACCTCAGTACAATGGTGAACTATCATATTAATTTCACTAAAAACACTGGCTAATCTAAACCTGCATGGCTGCAATACCTGCTGCTATTTCACTTCCCTTACCTTCTCTTTTCTGATATGTTTTTGCCCCTGAGAACAGGAAATCTGCTAATACATGGTATAAACCCATTTCTATTTTGACATCATTTATGATCTTAAAGCATGACTTCAACCTACTTCAACTGAGTTCAACTGTGCTACAAAATCAACAATATCAACATTAAGAATAACTTCCCTTGTAAATAAAGATCTAAGATGGGATCAACTAGATCAGTACAAAAGATCCATTGTTTTTCTACTGACCCAATAATTTAATAGTAAGGTTTGCTTATCTTTTCATTCAGACTGAAATTCATCTTTGTTTAGACTAGTGTCTAAACTTGGCACATTGGTCATATTCCATGGAAATTCTTTTTAAGCCCTATGAAGGATTTAGAGCTTTGGAGTGATATAGGCAATTCATAATCCACTGAAATTCACTTCAGAAACCTTAGATGCACACTGTGGCACCAGTGCTGAGCCTCACTGAGTTACTGAATCTGAAGCAGCAGGTTAGAAACCTCTCAGCCAAGGAATAAATGGCTTCAAAGATTAGAGAAGACATAGATGAGGCATCCTCTATTTTTCTTAGTGGCAAAACACAGTAAAACCAGTTTGGGGTACATAAGGCAAGATCAAAGAAATTTTGCTACCATGCAATTCAGATAATTAATTTGGTACAATTTCAAGGCGTTCAAATTTGTTCAAAATATTTTGACAAGCTCAATTCTGCATTGCTTGTGTTTATGCCAGCTCTCGTTGCTGATGTGTGTGACTTTTCATTGTATGCTTTTTCTATTCACCTGATGCTGCAGAGCATCAGACATGTATTAGCAACTTTAGAAATGTGCCCAACAGAAGTGAAAACCAGAAGTTTGCTACTGGGTCATAGTAAGTAGGGGGGTTTTCTTTTTTTTTTTTTTTTTCCTGGAAATGCACAGAAAAAAAGAAAATAAAACCTGTAATTCAAGCAACACAATAACCTAAAGTAGCAGATAAAGAAACTAAAATGGCCCTCTGAACAAATTGTCCTATACATTGCATAATGAAGCTACAGAGGAGAAAAAGGCAGCTGGATAGTCAGAATATTCAAAGGACTAAGTGTTGTTGAGATAATTAGCTCACAGCCCACTAGGTGCTATTGAGAAATACTGACATATAACATGGGATACCTTTAAACATCTCTACTGTAGTGTGAGGGAGAAGGGAAAAGGCTTTTCAACTATCTGAGATATGTGGGAAACTATTTACTAATAACAGTGGATATTTACCATATGTTTATGTAAACCAGATATGGCATATGCACTCACAAAACACAAACAAATAGGTGCAGTAATAAACAATTTCCCATCAGATAATCAAGAGCCTTTTTCCTCTAAAAATTACTTGCACTAAGGAAGAAATAGTATGTGACTTCAGTTGCAACTCTGAATGATGTTTAAGAAGCACTGGGTTTTGGATGTTTTTTCCCTAAAATATTTATCTTAGAAATTAAAGCAGTTTCAGTGTCTGCCAGAAATGTTTAATAAGCTGCAAGATAGCAAAATACAGTATTAAAATAGCAAAAAGTTTTTATTCTTTGCAGTGCTTTTTTTTTTTTTTTTTTTTTTTTTTTTAATCTAATTGGGACCAACTGGCCTCATTGCTTCTTATAAACTTAGCAATATATATTCAGAAAAGTGAATAAAAATGAACAGATGTTTCTCCTTAAAGAAGTCAGACAAAGATTTTTCTTACACAATAAATCAGCTGCTAGTGGATTTCCAGGACACTGCAAAAGGCTAACTGTTTAGGCATGGCTTATAAACCTGGTTTACCTCTGTATGGATCCAAAACTGGTAAAGCAGATTAAATTGTAGATGAACAGCAAACACTGAAGGGGGAATGAAAAGAGCCATGGGCAAGTTGAAAATCTGAAAAATGAGAAAGAAAATATATGTTAGATATAGATTCTAAATTTGTGGTGGTATAACCAAGTACTATCTCAGGAGCTCAAAGCACTGCACAAGATAAATGCTTCTTCTGGTATCTCCATCATGCAGACTTTAGATAGAATAGACACTGATTATTATATTACTATTAGATGTGCTATATCAAATGAGACATATACTGATGCAAAAGTAATTTCCCAAAAGTCATACTAAGCAAATAGAAAAATCAAGAAAATAACTCAGAAATCCTGAAACTAAACATGTTTACTCTGTATACTACCCAGAGCAGACAGCAACACATCCTTGACACGAAGGGTTCACTTATAGGGGAGAATTATCGAGGAGTATGCAAGGTGTGAATTTACAACATTATAGCTTTTCCATCCAAACTCCCTACGTGAGCACCATAAGGGCAAGGCAGCTTACTTGGCTTTCAAAGTTAATTATAAATTCTCAGCCTAATTTCCTCACAGCATCTCCCCTGAAGTCCCGATACAGTTCTGAGCTCTACAGATGTACTAGCATGAAAACAGTTTCAGAAAACTGCTTCCTTAGGAAAGACACTGGTATCTTTAATGCAGAGTCAAGTCCCAGGAATTTCACAATTAATTGCTGAACTGGCTGTACAAAAGAGTAAGTCTTCTGACATGTTCATGTGTTAAAAGTCAGTCTGCTTTCTTCAGAAGAAGACTTTTATTTATTTATTTATTTATTTATTCTTACTATTTTTTTTCTTGAACCTGACATTGTATTATACCAGCTGCATCAAGAAGTTAAACCTTTCTTAAAACAGATTTTCTCTAAAACAAAGAGTAGCTGAAATATCTTCAAAATTTTAAAACTCTTCAACACTCAGGAGAAGCCAAGGTAACAAATAAGAGCTTCCTGTGAAACATGGCAAAAGTAGCAAAATCCATTTTAAAATTCCAATTGCCCTGCTCACAAAAAACAAATCGTTGAACATCAGATAAAGCAATCTGATAGCCATGACAGTCTGCCTGAGCCAGGAATTCCTTTAGTGCAGGTCTGCACATAGTGGTTCATGCTGATATTCCTTCAGCCTTTGTTGAAAGGCCTACTTAATAGGCAAGAGGACACACCAAGGCTGCTAAACAACTGCATCTCCATCCCCATGGTGTGCCTGTTGCTCTTGAGAGTCGCCACAGACGTATCTCACTGTCATGAGCAAAGGGAGGACTAGGGCCCTACAATCCCAGCTCAGACTGCTGGCTTCAACACCAGACAATGACTGAAGCACTAGAAAAAAAACCCTTAAGTTCCTTCAGTATCACCTGGTAGGGTCACGGCAGCTATGATTTCAAAACCCACACTCAAAGGCTTCACAGATCATAACTGTCCCACAAGCTACACATGGGGTATTTCTGGCTTAATGTCTTGGAAATTCTTTTCCAAGAAGTAGAGGAATTCAAAGCTGGTAGAAGGATAATTCTGAGCTTCTGGAACTTGGGGGAAATAATGTAAACAGCTATTTTGTTTTAATCAGTCTGATTCTGAAAGGATGAAGAGTTTGCATAACATTTATTCAACAAAAATGAAAGGAAAAACATATACAGTGAAGTTTGTACATTCAATCCCTAAGAGTCACACAGCCTAAGAAACTCCCAAACATTCACAGCAACTCTTACCTAAGGTGGGAACTATTAAATTCCATCAGGGGGATGTGACATTTAGGCATGAAATTTTGGAGTAGAGGTAGGCATGAGACTTCTTTAAGAATTAAAAACATAGATCGCAGCTGAACACTACTAAAGAGAAGAGAAACTTTCAAACCCACAATTCTCCATGCTCTGAAACAGACACATAGTGCAAGTACTCATACTTTAGAAGAAATGTCCTGAACACTGGCATGGAATCACTCTTTTCTGAGTCCCTTTTTCCGAATCCCTTTTTCCTCCTTCTTCTAGCCTGGTCCCCCTTAGTACCTTAGGGAGGACTTCAATTATTTTAAGTGGGTGGGCAACACACACACACAAACAAAACAAAACAAAACAAAAGAAACTCGGAGATACTTGCCAGAAGGCTGGCATGGTTTTTCTCAAGGTTATCTTACAAAGAAGGTGGACATAAGGCCACATTTAAGTAAAGCTACTGCAGGTTTCTGTTATTATTGATTGTACCTGTCTAATGGCATGATAAGCATAGGAATTTTTTTTAAAGGAGTGGAGAGGAAGTTCATTAGAAAAAAAACCAAAACAAAACAACCCAAAAAAACCCAGATGGTTTTCAGCTTATTCATGGAAGTGGCTGCAGGATTGAAAGCACAGTTAAAAATTATATGCTTTTTCCCCTGAAAGTATTAAAGGCAATTTGGTGGTATTTACAGATTACTCAGAGTGGAAGGAAGGATCACCTTCTTATTTATTTTCTAACCTATTTCTCACAATGAGTACTAGGATTTCCCTGCTAAGTGGTGAGATGAGGGGAAATGTTATATAAATCTACATGTAAATTTGAGATTGACAAAGGAGAATGATTTCCTAACTGCTTCATGTTTCCTTGCAATGTAAGCTTTGTTTTGCACAGAAAGGATTTCAAAGATCATTTACAGAAATAGAACCCATAGGGAGGAATGGAAACCTCTCCCATAAAAAGGTTTCTCCTATTTGTGGTTCCACTGAAACAACAAGATCAATGTCAGAAAAAAAAAAAATTAAATAATCACATATTTTTTTCTACTGGAAATGCCAATTCACCAAATTAAAACATTTCATTGGAATGTACCAGCTTTCACTAATCTGTACAAGAAAGGCTTTCCTGGCTCCAAGATGAAATTTCTGGTCAAAACTGCAGAAAAAATGTTTATCACACTCACAGATCTCTTCCCACTCATGGATTCAGCAGCAGAGATAAAGAGAGAGCCACAACAAGTAATAACCTGATGGGAAAGTGACTCAGCGAGGGGGTGGAGAGGAGAGGGATCCACATCTGGGGCTGCTGCCCTCTAGCTGTGTGCCTTCACACTTCAGACATTGCCCCTTTGCAAGGGTGTGTGCCCATTGCACACTCACCAGCATGGGCATGCCCTACCTTTAGCTCTCTCATCTCTAAGGAAAAAGCTTATAAATGCTTCCACTAATGAAAGTGGGAAATGTGATATTTCTGAGGAGCACTAGGAAGGAGGCTGAGGTCTCTGCTCTGAGCCTGTCCGGTTCCATGCTGTGTCTCTCAAGGGTCTGGGTCCACTGAGGACTGAGCCACTGAGGGTCTGTGGGATGCAGGAGGGCTTCAGGGCACAGGGGGAAACATGGGGCAGCTACTGACAGCTACTTCATGTGGGCTACACTTCTGCAAGGATTCTGTAGGAGTTGAAGGCAAGGATGAAAAAAAACCTTTGCCTTACAGATCCCAGATGGGGCAGACTCAGTAGATAACAAGTGAACTTCATGACTCTATGCTGAAAAGAACAGTGTTACCTATTCCCTTTCCAGATTTATATATAGATGTTCCCACTGCTTTTATAACCAACAAGGCATAATTCAACCCTTTATCTGAACATATAGTCTAAAGCTATCAAATTATTATGGACCTAATATTTGCAATTGAATCTTGTGGAGGAAAGTCAAGAACTGGCACTCAAAAAATTAGATCATAGCTTTTCAAGGCACATATGCAACTCTCTCACAATTACACTTTCATTAAGTGTTCCATCAGAAACAAAAATTTCTATAGAATTTGCATGCAGTTTCTTCCTAAAAATGAATACACTTTTTTTTCCTTACACCTTTTTCCCACAAAACGGGCTTCAAAACCATCTCTAAGTCTTAGCAGTAGGTCTGCTTCTTTATGGCCCCTTCACTGGAGCAACAGAAACCCTGTGTGTGCAAACGACATGAAACAATACACATTTGTTCCAAGTCAGGAGTACATTTCACAGCACTGATTGTACCGCATGCATGTTTTTCTCTTCTCTTTTGTTTCACATCTTTTCAATCAGCTCAAGCACAACCCACACAGATTAATATGCTGATTTATTTATCTTATAATGTTTAACTTTAAACACACAGAGAGCTGGCAGCAGAACAGTCCCACAATCCCACATCATCCACCACAGTTTTCTCACAGCCTCCACAAAACTAGACGTCAAACTGCAATCAACAGTACACATTCTGCAACATCAGATCACTCTCAGAGATTAACTAAAGGCTTCACTGAGTTTCAGCTTTGAGGCAGATGGGGTTCCGGACAAGTCTGGCAGTCCAAAAAAAATAGAAGTGCTACTAGAATTAGCAAGCTCTGTGTTCATGCCCAGTAAGGCTTTGGAGAAAGAAAACTGCCACAACTCTCAAAAGTTCTGGGGGTAGGCAAAACAGTATTTACATAAACCAAATGTCTTGGCTACTACCAAATATTTTGTGCAAAAAACACTGTATACAAAAGTATTATGGATTCCTAGGTTTGTTTCTCTTTGCTCAAAGCAAATGTATTTTAAGTGTACATATATTATTTGCCAAGTGATACCAGTGTGGTCTTGAGGATGTTCTTCAGAATCTAAGCAGGCCAGACATCTTGGCCTTCCTGAATATTTCATTCTCTCTGCGGTATCATCCTCCAAACCACGCAGGCAGACGAAGTGCTTATCCACACACCCATATGTACACACAGGCTTTTTTGTCTTTTTTGAATTACTGCTTTTGTTAAGCATTTGCACATATGGTCCCAAAGGATAAATGAGCAAAGGCTTAATCTTTAACATGGCAATATTTACATAGGAAGCAGAGTTGTGACAGAGATGCATCCCTTCTGCTATTGTTCATAATGGCCATGTAAATCCTACCAACATCAGATGACTATTTTCTGAATAAAAAAAATCAAAAGAATTTAAAGAGAAGACTGTAAGAAACAAAATGAAGAAACAGTATATATGCTTTCATGATAAATTAGTAATTTTTTTTTCAAACCCAGCGTTTTAACTCATGGGCTCAAACAGTTATAAACAACAGACTAAGTCCATGTCCAGTTATATGAACATAAATCCAGACTTACTTTACTGGAGTGAATGGAGTTACGCTGGATTTGCATTTGTGTGAGCACACACTCTTGGCTGTGAGTCACTTGCTCATAGCCTAGTTGCAGAGATTGGCAGAGGACTGTGGGCTTCCTCCACCAGCATTATTATATCTCATTGGAGAAGAATATTTATGTATTTAATATATAGAAAAATATGTTGAATACCGCTTTTTAATTCAAATTCTGAAAATCAACTTGTGACGTTATTAAGAAATTGAAGAGAACTACAACCTTAAAAAGTAAAGTCAAAAGAGAACATCAGATAGAAACTGAGGAAATTAGCAGTTATCCTGGGCTCAAAACACTGACTAGTATGTTACATTTATGAATGCATTTGGAAATATACATTTTTAAATCTTTAAATGAGTACTCAATTTATACTGGATATGCATATAGCTCACCATTTAAAACAAATTCTGTCTGAAATAACATTAGGCAAAAGCAGTGGCTGGAGTACTGACACATAACATGAACAAGCAGAGACAAATAAATATGTTTATATGTCCAAAGCAATCTTTATTAATTATTTATCTCCCTGCCTCTTTCATTTATACAGATAAATTCTAGTGTTCTTACGTTACACTCTGATCTTTCCCTGTACTTATGCATAAAAAACTGAATGAAAAAAATTGCCCCATTTTACTCAGAAAGTTAGAAAAGCATAAATTCAGAGTTATAATTAGCCTTCTTAAACTTAAATACTGTATCTCTTTTTGAGTTTGCTGCAAAACCATTAGTGAATGTATTTTTAAAGCTATGATTTTCAGAATCTTCAGTTTCAACTTCTGTGCTTTCAGTGTCAAACATCTTTCATAATTTATGTTTCTCTTCAAAGCGAAATAAACACCATGTTTCCACTTTTACTAAATCTTATTGATACTAATTTATTTGTCAAATCTAGCATAACTTACCCAGGAGGTATATTTCTGCAGTACAGATTGTCTCAAGGCTGTGAATAAGTTGTAATCTTCAGAACTATGATGTATTTGGTGCGCTGCCCACAGTATATTAACCTCTGCAAAACACATAATTTTTAATGAGGTATGTACTAGAGAACAAAGCAACACTTGTTTCCCAAGGCCTTTTTTCTCAAGCTAAATGCAGCTAATCCCCCAACTTACACTGCTGTTTTACCATGGTATAGCAGGTAATAAAACGTAATGCTCAGAGCTGAGTTTGGGTAGGTTAGGTTGAATGTCAGCAAGTGGACACAAGTTAGTGTAACTTTCATGCTGAGGAAAGCAAAGCTGTGGCAGGAACTGAAATCAGTGCTGGAAGAGGAGAAGGATGTGTGAGATGAGAGTTAAGCAGCCAGAAAGCCTGAGCTGAGTCCTAGTAACATGAGTCAGTAGGAGTTCTGTTACAAGGTTCAGAGGGATAAGGACTGAGGATGCTTTCATGCCCCCATTTGTTTACTTAAGATACATTTCAAGACTAAAAGGGGATACAAAAAGTTCAAAAAATCTTATGCTTAATTTTAAACAATGTAACTGGTCTGCTGTTATGCTTATAGTTTTCTGGAACATGTAAATCTTCAAGCCCGCTTGTACCACAGACCCAAAAATACAGCTAGTGCCTGCCCATTGGTGACAAATGGCAGAACAAACAGCCGCTCGCTGGGAACTCTGGACTCAGAGGAGAGCAGTCACTCTATTGTGTTACAGTCAAAAAGAAGTTACCTAAATAAGAGCAAAGCCAGTGTCAGTCACGTGCTCTGAAGACATGGCACCTCTAATGCACTGCAGTGTAGCGGGATACTTCAAAATCCTGATTGGATTTCAATCCATTTTCTCACTTAAGTAAAGATCTGGGTGGCAGCTCTGCAGTGGATACAGATATTTGGACAGTCAAGACAGAAATGGTCATGATGAGCAGATGTACAGGCACAAGCTATGAGGATGACTTTAATTATAGCAAAATCAGAAAGTGGGTGGTTAATCCAGCCCAAATAATGCCTATGTAGCAAAAATCTAAATTTGAAGTGACGTGAATTCCAATGGATGAAGAGCACACAAAACCTCAGCCGATTACAGAAATTAAAGGTCTACTGGTTGCCAGCTGCACACTCCTTCTGCCACTGCCTTGTTCCACCAGAGCAATTAGAGAAGTGCGTTTGGCAGATACTAGAATCACCTTCACAGAATTATTTTATAGTGTGTATTTAAAGGCCTAAAATTGTCTGTTGCCAAGCTTATATCAAATAGTTTAGGTCCAGTGATTGACATATACTTGCAATGTGAAACAATGACAAAAAAACTGCCTTAATGAATCTCAAGGTGTCCTCACTATTTCAGAGGACTAGCTAGTCTTGTAGCAGGAGGTAACAGTCTTGTACGCTAGAAATTGAACATTTTAAAGTTAATTAATTTTGACTATTCAGTAATTTACATTAAAACATAATTTTTCAATGTCCTCTAAGTCCTTGAAAATCCTTACAGTTGCTGAATTATAATTTCAACTAACATGAATGATTTAATACTCAATCTCAGAGTTCTTCCTTCTTTAAAAACATTTGTTCATGGAGGAACAAGTGTTCACTATATCAAGAATTAGTGATCTTACTCAAAAGAAAATCCCAACAACATCTGAATGTGACTCTGCCTAATGATTTCACTCAGATATTAATTATTCAGGTGAGCTTCAGTACTCGATAATAATTTGTATTTGAAATGTTTCCCAAGACCTCGACAGAAGCTAAATGAGTGAACAAAGCATCTGAAAAGGTGGAGGTTAAAGACTTGTCTCCTTAGTTGTTTTAAAAGCATTTACTTCCTATCACAAACTGTGTGTAACACAAGCCTCCACTCAATGAAGTACAGCTGTACAAACAGGGTACAGTAACTGGATCTTGCTTCTTTCCCCCAGTCATTTTTCAGCATTATGAAAAGTTCAAGGAAGGGAATCTATGATGATTTTTACAGTCTACTTCCATTGTAGTTAAGGTCAAACGGTTTTCAAAATGAATTACTAAAAAGGCATTTTATTAGCATTCATTTTCCGTTAAACTGCCTCTTACGCTAACAAGAATATGGAAAAAGGTAACTGAATATCAGAAAAGTGTTAATCTTTTAGATGTCCAAGTCAGCTTAAATGATCTATCATTCAAAAATATACCACAGGAATATTAGGGACATAAACAAACAATTTTGCTATAAGTAATTTAACTGCCAAAGCTGTTTCTGACTTCTGTTATGGTTAAGTAAATTAAATCCTGCTCCTTAATCCTATTCTTGTTGGCATCAATGGCACAGGCTATGTTAAATTCCTTGACAAAATAGACAGAATTGCTGATAAAAAATAATTTTAGTCTTGAAAATTTACCTGATGAAACTGATACAAAATATCTTTTTATTTGAAACAAAAGAATAACATCATGAATAAGTGTGAAACAGATCACCACAAAACTCAGTCTTTAATAATTAGTACAGTACTTTAAAAATATTATCATCACAATGCCTAAAAGGCATCTCACAAATGTAAGAAACAGACCAAGCACTCTTCAAGGAATACAGCTGCCTGCTCACCATCTACTCACAACAGAAACTGAAATGTTTGTGTCTATAGAAGAGTTTTGATTTCAGTGTTTCATTCATAATGGTAAGTAGAAGCAAAACGAGAAAAGTTATTTGAATGAGAACAAAAATATAAAAGACTCTCGCACATGCACTTTTTCAAATGCATTTTTACATACTGATGCAAAAAAAGAGAGCTAGATTAAAATATGGCCAAATCAATTTTTTAAAAAAACAATCTATATAGAAAACAGGAAGTACTATTGCATTTTGTAGACCTCTCCATTAAAATTCTCCTATGAAGCTACAGAAAAAAAGGTGATGGAATTGCAGAAGTCACCCCAACAAGCCGCTAATGAAATTTTTTATGTTTCCTAAGTCAAATGTAGTTGGTACAATTAAAAAAAATACATAACTGCAACACAAACATGCACAAAAGCCCTGCTTTTGATTCATGAGACTGAATGTCATAGAATTATAGGACAATTCAGGCTGGAGAGAACCACATGAGGTCCAACTACCTGAACACAGTAGGACCAGTTCTTGAGTACTACATCCAGTCAGGTCTTTGAAAATTTCCATATCTTCTACTGTTATGATGACTTATCTTTAAAAGAAGATAAAGGTGGCATTTCCTTTTCCTGTAGTTGTGAGGAAAGTTGCACAAATTATAACCCAGCACAACAAGGGCCTCCTTTCCTAGCGTGGCTTTCCTCAGGCTCCTGTTAATGGGTGGAGAACTGATAAGCTATTCGCATCTGGGGAAGAACAGAACAACTACGTCTTGATGCTGTAGTTAATGATTGTTTAATACATTATTACTAGCATTGCACAAAACTACTGTTTTCTTCCATCACTCAGTATAAATTGTAAAAGGATCAGCATGTAATATCAAAAGATAATACATTATGTCATGTAGATAGGTGAGGAAGGAAAGAAAATTGGTGCTGCACAGGAACTGCTAGATGATTGAAGAGTTATCATCTGGCCTTCAGTATTCACTTTGGCTCTTTAAATCTCCGTGAAGCTATTTGAGTCAGATGTGTAGCTGCTAAAATCAGTTGACTCCAAGTGGTTGAGAAATTTGTATTAAAATATTAATTCCAAAGGAAAATGAGATGTGTCTTTTTTAGCATGAGTTCAATATATGAATTCTACTAATTGAGAAAGAAAAGTACAGGCTGAGGGAAGTGGCCTGGAGAAGACTTTGGGAGCCTTGCAGCACCAATGAAGCTCCAGTTACTAAGGAATTGGAGTCAGGCTTTTTGCAGCAGTCTCACTCGGTCTTCTTTTCTGGGTTTTCCAAAAGGAAGAAAGTCTAATGATGATATCCTTCTTTTCTACTTCTTCCCCCCGCTC
>NW_009952801.1:5037124-5089502 GCF_000747805.2 Chaetura pelagica
CGCTCTTCCTCCAAATTAATACACAAAATGTTTAATACACCATCACAACCATACTGGTATCGCAACTAATGGTTCTACTCAACTTTAATTATTTTCTATTTCACATTAATTTTTCAGCACTAATCAAATCCTCTTCTATGAGACCCTCACGTAGATCCAATGTCTGGAACCATTTCACTACTTCTGAAGGATATCTTTTGTGGCAGTAGAAACTAGTAATCATGCATGTAAGATTTATCTTTGACAATACATAATGTGGAGAGTTCAAAATGAGACACTTGTTACTAATTTGTTTAGCTTTCAGTGATTTCCACAGCCCAAAACACTTTGATTAAGAACAGGAGAAAATATATATCCCAAAAAATTCTGTAGTCATGTCAAGAAGTGATGTCAATGAAAACAATCACTTGACACAATCCTCAAAATCAGTGAAATGGTAAAGAATTGATAATTCTTCAGTGAAATATATGTGTGTATATACATATATATAATAGACCTTTTTATTAAAAGTGGGTAATTTATTTGCACACAGCTTTATAAGAAGTGAATCTAAAGTAAAGTGGAAAACTACTTAAACAAAACCTCCAGTTTCACTATGCTTACTATCTCTTACAATTTAGATACCTTCAGTATTCACTGAGGAATTGAACTACAATTTACCTAGCTAGAAACTTAGAAGACAGCAAAATTACCTTCACTGTGCCATGGATTACCACATTATGATGAATTCCACAAAGCCAAGCATGGAAGCCAAGCACAAAGCCAAGAAGCTCCTTGCCCATGGCAGGGTCCCTGCTGACCCCAATGTAGAAACTGCTGCTTCCTAGAGCAGCTGTGACCTGCAGTGGTTCAGGGGAAGGTACTGTAGTGCATTTGCCCACAAGCAATAGAAAAGGGTCTAGTTCTCTTCAGTCAGAATTAGTAAAAATGCCAGGATGACAGAGAACAAAAATGTCCTGGAATGTTACATCTTCTAGTCTTTACTTTTCTATGTATTTGCACTCTTCCTGCATAGTATTTAAATGATTTCTCCAATAAACTAGGAGCTTTTCTTAGTCACACAGCAACAGCTGTTTGATCACTTCCTGCCTTAATTGCTCTCTACTCTTGATGTTTCTGAAATGTTTGAATAAATCTCTTCTCAGTAAGGGTTTTCCTCAAAATCACATTCCCTGTTGGATTCTACACTTCCATTGGATGAACAACCACCAAGACTGAGAGCCACTTAAGACTTGTTACTGGGAGGGACACTTACTAGATTTTTTTAAAAGAAAATTTGGCAAAAAAAGCCCTGTATTTTGGGACCCAGTGTGGATGCCTTCATTAAAATTGGGAAGTCACCCTAGGATCCATTCCACCTCACATGAAAACAGAAATGTACCTACACAGATCAGCCACTGTCTTCACAAGAGAATTAGCTCTGATCCATACATGACTTCTGTGCTTAGTCTGTTGGGGTGTAGTCCCTCTTTTGTCACTCTCCTGATCCAGCTTTGCTTTATGTTTTTTTGTTGTTTTAGTGTTGTTCAATAACGGATGCAAGACAGGTAATCTGTGAAAAGACTTTGCTTCTCCCTTATTAGAAATATAATCCTTATAGGCACAAATTCTTTCCTTAGTTACGTTAGTGTAAGTGTAGGACTGCATAGTTTTAATGAGAACAGGATAAGATCCAAGGAATTTCTCTGGAAGACTGTATTATATACCACACACAAAGCATGTATACAGGGAAATGTACATTTTATTTTTTTTTTATGTAAGACACATTTTTCTTACTTTATGACCTTGGCTACAGTCAGTGTTAGCAATCTGTATTCTCAGGATGATCAGCCATGTAAATCAAAAGAGTAGCTGTAAGGGGATCTGAGTTCAAGTGTTGATTTAGACTTGATTCTCTATATAGCTTCGAAGAATTTTCTTAACTTTCTTCTTCTGCACATTTTTATTGAGAAACACCTATCCATGAATGTAGCCGACACAGACCACCTGTCAGCATTTAAAAGGTAGGAGTTCAGACACTCTTTGGAGTAACAGGAAAACCAGAATTTGCCAGCCTTTGCTCCTAGAGTTGGCTTGTCAGAAGTGAAACAACTTGGAAGCATCTATTCAGCCTCAACACCATCTAGTCTTCTTTGGTAATTTTGTGATGAAATACATTGTGGTAACCAGGTAATTCTGGAATAGACAATCATGCAGCATGACACACAGCCAGTCTCAAACAGAAAACACGCTACCATGAGACACTCTGTAGGCGATACAGTTCCAATCCAGTCGCTTAATTAGGAAATTTCACTAGACATTCAACATCTAATCCTCCCATGATGCAAGATGTGCTTTTTCTGTGCTTTGTTCACCATTATCTCTGTTTTTCAGCCCTCTTCTTACGTTTCTGCATGTGGTCAGCAAACTGTTTAGTGCATGGGCTAACTTACAATCAAGTAATATATGATTTATGCTCCCATGGCTTAGAAGCCAAAAATCAGAGCAACCTTCTACAAAACCTGGCTCCAGAATCTGTACAGGCCAAAACCTCCTGCCTGATCTGCTGCCCTACAAGTTGAAAACACAAAACTGCTCCCACACAAAAAATCCACAATAAGATCTGCAAAACTTAACATGTCAAATGGCCTAGGGAAACGTGGGAAGAATCAAGACAAGCCAAAGTATTACATATGCTACCCAGAAAAAAACAATGGGCCTGATCATATCCCCTCTTAGCAAGAATCTGGGAAACTGTGAATGATACTCAGATACACTTCTGAATCTGTCAAATACTTAAGATATCAAATGATTAGGAAAGTAGAGCTTGACCAGGTCAAAAATTATGGTCTTATCAAGCCATACATGCCCTGTTATTTCCTGGCATCCTCACAAGCACAAGACATTAATGTAAAGGCTACAAAAAGTCACATGGCTCCCAAACACTCAGTATCTTCTAGTAGGAGGAATTCCATTGGAAGCTAAGTTGCATGGATGAAAATTTGTTCAATGTATTTATATCAAAGTAAACAACAGTAACGGTCTCAATTAACTGCATTAAGACAGTCCTAATCCACAGCCTGTGAGCTCTTAATACAGTTGCTGGGAACTGAGCAGTCTGTTACCACATATGACACGGAAAACCACAAAGGAATAAAGGTTATTAGGTAAGAATTCAGAAATTAATTCACAGTGACTCAATCTCTGACTTCATTGACAGTTTTAATAGAATGTGCATTCCTTTGTGTGGAAAGATATTGTAAAGACAAATTATCCAAACCAATTTTAATAGGCAAATATTGGATTTGGAAGCTTCCACAAAGATGAATAGGAAAAATTCAAAGATGAAGAAACACACAGAAGGAATGAAGTTTAAGTAACACGTATCTATGTAACCTCTGAAAATAGTGGAATCTTTGGCAAAGTCTTTCTGTACACTGCAGGTCTCTCACACAAATTCTGCTATACCAACTTCCCTGATGAACTTTTTCCTCACACATTCCTTAAGCCACCCGTTCAAGTTCTCTATTTGCTTGGAGCAGCTCTGCAGCTGGTTAAAGTTTCGTTTGCCTGAGCTCTAGATGATCCGTGTAGCAAAGATCTGCCTCTCTGGATCATGAGGAACCAAGACAACAGCAGCTGTTCCACTGTTACTTGCACTTGGGTGCATGAGGCTTGATTCAAGTACCTTGTCTCTCAGTTTTCTGACTTTTGCAAAATTCTGTAAGAGTTTGAAAACAGCTCTGATTTGTACAAAAATAAATAAATAAATAGGTGCCATGATAGTTTCAAGAATAACTAAATCATAGCATAAAATCTTGCTTGTGAACACAGTTCCAAGCCCTGTCAAGCATTTCCTCCCAATACTGGGTTCAAAGTTTTCAACCACCCTTTCTTCAGTGAGGGTTCCTACTACTTATAAGAAGGTTTATCCACCTTAAACTCTCATAGCCTCTTGATTGAGTGACACAGTATATGTTAACTTCTGCAGCTCATTGATGTAGCAATTTTTTGCAGCACTTAGTTCTTTCTGCACCTTTTTACTACAAAGAGGAACATATGGCTCATTAATTGCAGAACTATAAATCATCCTGTTGGTGAAATCAGATTTATATAATAAAAATCTGCAAGAAATCTCTGTGTAAAGAAGACCCTCTACAGCTGGTGCAAAATGACTTCTATAGATCTGTGCCACTTTATACAAGCTGCAGACTCAACTCAAGCTTTTCTAAATATGGCCGATTATAGCACTGGCAATCTTTAGCTCTGAGCACTTGCCAACCTGTATAATCTGACTCGGTGTTACTGAAAACTGATGTCAAACTGTGGTATAAATGTGTGAAACACATTAACTGTGACCAAATTAGCACTCTACTCCTTAGCTTGATGATAAAGAGAACTGAGACTAAAATAAATCCTTACAAAAAACAAAACAAAACAAACAACAAACAAACAAAAAAAAAGAAAAATAAAAAGAAAAAACAAGTTAGTTCAGACAACCTGCATTTTTTTTACTTTCTTCCCCCAAAAGTATCTCAGCCACTGAAATGTCAGCTTGTGCAATTTGAGAACATATTCATCTTGAAGGATCTTGGAAACTGCTGGAATGAAATAGAAAAAAAAATAATAATCAGAAGATAATTCTCCTTTTGTTTTTTCAGTGGAGGAGTGGGGGTGAGAGTTCTTATTCTCCTGTATTCTGGGCTGTCTCTACAAAAGATTGATGTCTGGTGTCACCGTTAGGAAGTGCAAACTGTTCAGCTTCATTGCAATCTATGTCCTCATCCTCTTGCTCTGCAGGATACCACATACTTTGGCAGGCAATATTCAGATGGGAAGCACTTTAATGGCAAGAATGTATGCCAGTGAAACCTTTTCCCACAATGTTCAAAACCTCTGAAAGTGCATACGTTAAAGCAACATAAAGCTGCAGGATATTAGGAACAAAACAATAACTGATACTAACTCAGCCACATTAATCTTCCTTTTTGCCCCTCAGAACAATAATTTCAAATAATGTGAGAGAAATACACACACAAACAAAAAAGAGGAAAAAAAAATTAACTGAAACAAATTAAAATCCTCCAAATCCAAAAGTATAAATGTACACTTTCAAAGGAAATATCCAAGATCCCCTCATGTAACTTTTAACCTGTAAGTCAAATTCCTTCATTAATGTACTTGGTTCTTCATTTTTCCAAGCCAGATACAGTAAGAATTAACACTGAAAAGTCAACGGAGTTAAGCTGGTGTAAAACAAGAATTATTTCAACACAGTTTTCTCTCACAGAGGGTTTTAGATTATTTATTAAGCCAAGCTCGTGAGTGATAGTGGTGTAGAAATACAGACTAAATTTGCAAAGGAATATATTGAAATTTACTGATCTCAGGAAAGCTTGGGGGGCATTGAGACACAACACCCCCTTAAACAAACTTTTAAACATTCACATCCAACTGTCACCCCGCTCCTTCACATACCTGCAAACCATAAAAAGAGCCAGACAGACACTTCAGGCAATACATGAGTTTTGTACTCTCCATGGATCTAATCCAAAACTTACTGATTTCAGCTGAAAAATATCCATTAATAGATTTTGAAACAAATTCATTATATATTATACAATTCAAATCAAAGGACAGTTAACACTTTGAAAGTCAAGTTCAGATGTTTAGCAAGATTGGCCACCCATATTTGTTTACGTATTTGTCTCTCTGAGAAACAAAAAGAACGAATATAGTAACAGATACTGTGTGTTTATTTAGCAGTGATAGGTCCACTGTATTTGGTAGTCACACTGCTTCTTTACAGCTTGTGTGGTGCATACAAAAAGCAACCTGCGCTTCCACAGGTGATGTTTAGACCAGTGTTGTCACTACTTACGCTGTAGTCTCATTCCTAAAAGCACACAGCTAACCATAGATCCTGTGTCCATCAAGTAATTACCTATTGCTGCATCTGTCATAAAACAGATGGGCTATGGACACTATTAAGCATGTTGAAACTTTAGTAACCTTTTCCATTTATCATTCTAACAAGGACATGGAAGCCATGTAGACAGAGACCAGAACACAGACAGCTGTCAAAGCCTGCAGCCCCAATTTAAAGATTAAAAAGAAAGGGAGCATATGAGCTTGCCTTTGCATCCCACCAAGTCAGGATCCATCTGGTAGAGCCCATCCTTAAGTGTGACAGGTAGGACTACCTAGAGGATGCCTCTAGCACCTGAATGCTATCTTCAAGGTTTTCTCTTCCACCACTTCCTGCTCTGTCCCATCAGCAGGGAACAAAGACATGCACCTAAATTAAATCTACACAATTCAGGTCTTTACATTGGATGGGAATACAAGTACCAGCAGTATAATCAAACAATTTTAGCAAAAAGGCATGAAACCTTTAAGAAAGCCTTTTACTTGACTGTCCATTGCTACTAATGCTATTTCTTGAACTTTGACCATCAGAGGAGTTACTTTATCCTCCATTTCCTCTTTCCCCAAAATATGAATAAACTATTTACAAGCTGAAGACTGCTGAAGTTATAACAGCAGAGTTTTGCATCCAGAGTCTATTTCAGTGTTTGCTATAATTTTTCTTAGTGATGTTTGTGGGACAGAAGCTGCTCCACCAAAGCCAGCAAACACTCTAACAGATTACAGGTCTGGGAGTGCAAAATGAGGGTTGGCAGCAGCAGCAGCAGCAGCTAACAGCTGAAGCCAGGGGTGCGGGGGAGCAGGACTACCAGCAGGCTCCTATGATGCTAATTCAGACTGATTTGTCAAAGAACAGTTATAGCACTTGACCTGTAAAGGCACTCCTCCTACATGCTCACTGGTTTTTGCAGCCACATGTCTCCTGACTGATGGTGCATTTTCTGAATTTAAAGGCCTACAGCTAGTGGCTGGATAATTAGTAGCAGAGCTCACAGAAAGGAAAGGATGTCAGAGAGAAAATACCAAGAATGGAAAAGAATTATTTTTAACTTATGAATTGCATTTTAATATAACCCACTGTAAATTAATTAATTTTTATCCTTTGTCTGCCTGATCTAATCTATAAAATAAGGTAAGATTGAAAGACCAATGCAGGATGCATATGTTGCAACTTGCACTTTCCAAACACACAGCAATAAATATTAAAGCTATGAAGTGCAGTCTTACCTCAACCACTAAAATTGCATATAGGAAACAGATCTGCCTAAAAAAATAGGCTTCTCTATTTTATAAAGTGCCATTATTATCTAGCAAGGGTAGGGTATTTCATTTTCAACATAAAAATAAAAGTTTTTTGCTGCTTTGAAATCTCTGTTTAAAATCCATTGCTAACAAAATAACTGACCTAGAATAAGAGCGTGCTGTTGGCCTCTTTAGGCACATTGTGCCAAACTTAACTTTAGTCTACCAAAAAAATCCTGTTACTCGACAGCCAATCTCCTCCCACAGTTAGCAGGGGAGGCAAGGGAAACATAGAATCTTTCTCTTTATCAGCAAAGTGTTGATTTTTTTATGGAAAACATACTTGTAACTGCAAAGTTTCACAGTGTGCTAAGATATATCAAACAGTAAGCATTTATGTATAATTTCATAAGATATTTTACATGCATGCCAGTACCCATTATCTCTATACCCAGCATGGGAGCTCTAAAAGCTTGAAAGTTGAATGACTACCCTGTATTGATCCCAGCACTAACTTACATACTTAGGTAGAAAGCTCCAGCAATGGATGAAGTATTTTTTTTTCAGCTGCTTAGGCACTCAGCAGCAGCAATGGCCAGAGGGAGCACAACACAACTGTGCCAGTCCAAGCTAAGAATATCCTTTGCTAAAACCCCAGAGTAATTGCTCAGAGCTTACACTAGGGAATCAAGAGCCAGATAATCAAAGTAGTATAATTTACAGCACCTGGTGGCAGTTATCACAAACTCTGTGACAGTGGCTATAGCACAGGAATCTTCTTTCTTTCATCTCCAGGGAGAGGGAAGAAGAGGAAAAGAAGAAAAGGAAAAAAAAAAAAAAAAAAGAAAAAAAAAAAGCAAAAGTAAAAAGGAGAGAAGAAAAGGAGGAGGAGAGAAGAAAAGAAAGAAGAAAAAATCACATGAACACATGTGAACCTAATTTAGATTTAGTTGCTGAAATACATCAGGACAGTAAATTCACATGTGTTTATAAAGAACTTGAGGGATATGAAGGTTGACATTATTTTGCAGAAACAGTGCAAACCATTATTTAAGTGATTGTTTAAATAATTTTAATCTAATTTAAATAACACTCCAAATTATTTAACTGCCGTAAAGAAGCAGCATATCTGACAAATAGGAACTGAGAGACATGGGCAAAGCAGTACATTTCTCTGTTCCTAAGTTTATAGGAAGACAATGTTGCTTCACAGAGCTGTTGTTTACATGTTCATGCTACTAGCAAAAAGAACTATAGCTTAAAAGTACTAAATACTTGCCTTGTTTCCCCTCAAAATTACAAGCAAGATGCCTTGATGCAAATTGGAGAAAAGAATAATAAATGTCTCATCAAGATGTCAGTACATATTATAAATAGTACAGGTGTCTGTTGATAAATCTAAAAGCAAAATAAACATCTATATTCTGTAACGGTCAGGTCAATCATAATACCAGTTAGATGTTCACTTAAGTACATCAAACCACTCTTCTCATCATCCACATATTTTCTCTGAAACTAGATTACAAACCCTTAGATCAGGAGCATTTCTTTTTGTGCATTTGTTGAGCATCCAGAACCTAAAAGCTCCCACCTCTTCTGACACTTTGGGATCTCCTGGGCCATAAGACCACATAAGGTCCAAATAATCAAAGCTATAAGGAAAGATTTATAAAGGTGTACAAGAGACAGATACATTTGTTTCTGGAATAGGATAGGACTAGTGAAGTAGAGCTCAGTAGAAAAGCAGGTGGTTGAGATTATAATCAACCAATCAAAGAAACTCAGCCAAGCTGGACCAGATGGCCTTTTTTCTGTTACTAATATTACTTATGTTCTTATTCAGCTGTAAGAAGTTACAAATAGTTTACCTGTTCAGATTTTTCTGACTCAAGTTACATAAGATCAATGCTCTCACTTCACCATCACATTAAAAGTTATCATGACACTGTCTGTAGTTGTATTTAGTAATTTACAATGCTGCCTACCCAGAGGAGTAACTGGTAGATGTAATGGAAGAAGTTTTGCCTTTTACAACACAAATTATGTAGCAAACCATATAAAAAGGGAAAGGAAAAAAACCCCATCCAACCAAAAACTTAATCTAGAGGATTAAGTGCTAATAGACACTAACAAAACCTGAAGTTAAACCATATTTCCTGTATTAAAAGATGAAATTTTGAAGGAAAACTGATGGGCATGACTAACCTATAGTCACACAGATTGCATGACACATTAATATACAACTGCACCAACCATGTCTAAATCTCTCCTTCATCTAACATAGGTCACAGTTCAGACACTATACATTTAAATTCAGGAAGGTATTTCACAGATGCAAGAAAAAAAAATTAACATCTCTAAGATCCCAATTTACATTAATTTATTTCAAAACTATACAAGCAATTTTTATATGTAAGATAAAACTTATTTTCAAACTAATGCAAGAATGGCTTTTGCCTGACAGCACATCTAAATTACTGTTAGCAAAGCAAGCATATTACCAGTTGTGTTGTGTACTCTGAGGATGTAAAGAACCAGTGAAAAAGTTTACAAAGAGTACAGCAGTGACAAGCTTTACAGGATTACAACAACATAAGAGCAATTCACTCATCACCTATCTATTTCAATGACTTAAGAGCAATTCATTCAACATCTATCTTTACTTTCCAAAATAGCTCTCTGGTCTGTAATTTGATCTCATACATTATAATATTTAAGACAGCATAAACTGTGCCTATAATACGCTTTATATAAGTTTATAAGTACACAAGTGCCTTTATGCCTATTTACATTTTAAATGTCATCTTGGTCAATTAGTCTCTGAGTTTTGATTTCAGCTCTTCAAGCACTCCAGGTGCAGGATCATTAGGCCAAGTAAAGAGCTGCTAAATTCCAATTCTTATCTATCAAGAGCCTTAGAGGATATTAAAAAATATATAAACTATCTATATCTGATCTTCATATATGTTTCTTAAAGCAGGCATAGAACATGGTACTTCCTTCAGCTACTAATATTCATAGTTATTGATCGCTGCTTCATTTCCTCGTAATTATTCCAGGTGAATGCTGGAGGAAGAGTTTGAAACTAAAAATATGCTATGGCTCCCAGAATAAATTGTATTTCAAAAATAACTTTAACAACACACTTGGCACATTTTCTTGAACCTGATGCTGCATTTTCATTGACACACAGTATGGGTTTTTGGCCAGTTTACCATTCACAGTGACAGTACACAGCACATTTTCTTTATATGTACTGGGCTAGCCTAACAATGGAATGACAGGTGGAATGACCACAGCCAAAGCTGGTGATAAGAAGGGCAGTTTCATAGGTGCACAGAAAAAAAAAGCCTTGCGTGAGGATTATTCAAATCAGAATGTCACTATAAATGAACTGGAAGTTGTATCCCACCTTGGAATGGGATGGGCAGCCAATATGTGGGTTTTAACATCTTTTTCCACCTTGATGCATTCAGAGTTTTCTTGTCCTGTTTTATACATGTATCTCTTCTGGTAAGAAAAAGTTTACCACAAGAGATCAAAAGCTTTCACTATATTCCAGCATTCTTGCATTTTAAGGAAAGTCAGAAGAGCAGTTTCAACTCAAGAGTCTCGTCAATTTGGGACCTGTTACAGGTGGTGATGTGATTATTTTTGTGTTCTAGTGTTTTGTTCAAGCAAAACTACAAAGATTTTAAAAGGCTTCTTTTATTTTGCACCATGTACAGTCTTAACAGCCTTTGTATAAGTAACTGATCTGACTGAAAGAAGTTAATATGTACCCATGTACATCAACTAATGCCAGTCTCACTACTTCAGTACAATAAAATAAGCATTAATGCAAAAAAATTAAAATGAAAGAATATAATGACAGGTACTTTTCAGGAGTTTCTCTTGAAAGCTACAACCATAATCTGTATGTGATACGCTGAATAAATACTGTGTTAGTGTACTCTATTAGAGATGTTAATTTATGTAGATTTTATTCCACCTTCGCATTTTTAAATGAAGATATTTTTTCTTAACTACTTACTTTCCCCGTTTTAATGCAGCAAAGAGCAGAATGCTCAAACATAAATAGTCAATATTGGAAGGATACTTAAAAAGTGAAAAGAATAAATGGAAAAACCAATAAACTCTATGCTATATAACACCATAGTCTTTACTATGACTCTTCTAGCATATTTTCAAAAGTATCAACATTCTCCTTGACTCTTAGACCAATAGATGAACACACACAATATGGGAAATTCATAGCAAGCACATTTCTCAGAGAATTCTCAAAAGCAGCAAATAAATAGCATGGTCACAACTTCCTGGTCCCACTTAATTCAGCTCTCTTTACTTCCAGTAGAGAAATCAGGTGAACGGATCGAATCAGGTTAGGACCTTACAGTTTCATAGGCCTAGCCAGGGACAGAAATCTGTTTACATAAAATCCATGAGTGGATTTGCTGTGAGCACTGGCATGTTTTAACTTTTTAAAGATTTCTGGAGAGTATCTGTTTACCAAAATTGCTCAGAAGCTTTCCTTTTAATCGTGTTTAAGGAAAAAAAAAGAAACAATTCTATAATTATGTTCATTATTATAAATTATAAAAAATCAGAAAAGTTGTTTTATTATTCTATTCAGTATATCTGCATTGTGCCTTATATTATTTAAGTAGTAATATATATTGACATAGTTGAAGTATTCTTATCATAATCTGTTTTATCAAACCAGAGTAGGCAAAAATGGCATATAAATAATGCTCAGAAAAAAAAGTCCCAGTCACAACCAAATTTTTTGATAGATCTTAATCCTGCAAGGTGCTAAGACCTCAGCAATGTGTATGTACAGTCAGCTGTGTCAGTCTCTTCTTGAGCTGCAGTGCTAGACTAGAGCAACAGATCATAAAGCCTGTGAAACAATGGGACTCTGCAGACACCATTAATAAAATTTATTGAACCTAAACTATAAAAGTTCACACCCTTAGTGTCCTATCGATGTTAGGAGCTTACATATAAATTGCCAACCTCGAGACTCAGTGAATATTGAGTTTATGCCCATGAAATTTAAAGGTGAAGTTTTCTTGCAGCTTAAAGAGTGAACCACAAATGACAAATATTTACATAAAATTGTTAGCTAAATCAAGATGGTCACCAACCATAAAGATCCAGAAGATTTTTTTCTAGTTACTTTCAGAAAGCACTAGATTAATTTTTTATTTCTGGGTTGAAAAATTTTGCTGATGGAATAGTACTAAAAAAAAACATCATGGGTTTGTTCATAAGTTTTTGTTATATGTCAAAATGTTGGAGGAAGTCTTGACAAAAAAAAAAAAAAAAGTAGGATTTTGAGTCCCAGAAAGATACCATACATTTAATGACATCCCCTCTGCAGTAGTCATCTATTGGTATACAGATAGATGTAACTGATTATGAACAGAGATCCTACTCATAGCCTCTTTTACTAGGCCAGTTTTCAGCACAGTTGAATTTCAAAACTTCAAATATGTGTGTAGGAATTTGACTGCGGCCACTATTTTGGATTAATGAACGAGCCCCAGAACACACTGCACATCTGATGAGTTCTCCAGCTGCGACCCAGAATTACAATTTATCATAGACGATATCTGCTGGGTTTTAGAAGTAGGGGAGTGAAGATGTCATAGGTCACAGCCAAGGGATGGCTGAGAAAGTCTGTTTGGATTAATGCAGCCTCACACAACTGTCATGAAAAATTTTTAGCTTCAAATACAACATCTGTGCAACCAACTCTACCATAGCAATTTTAAGGACAATGACCAAAAACCAAGGAAAATTATATTATGTTCTCTCATAAAAAGTACTTCCCGCAAACAAGCAGAATTTTACAGGGCTTGACTGAGTGAAATGTTCAAATCATGAGGGAGAAGTTGCAAGGGGCGAGCAGAAGGGATAGGTCAAATCCTTTATAAATAAGCATCAGCTACATATTTGCTATGTGTGACCTCGGTACTGCTGAGGGAGCCATGAAGGAAGGCCTCCAAGAAAAGAGGCTAGGGGATGTAAGTTAAGAACAAAGAAATCTTTAATACTAAAATTCCAAGGAGATTTTAACAGTTATAATATTAAGAACTTATGTTTTATAACTCCATAAGTATAGAGTATGCACTTTAACTATTTACTTACTAGTAAAAAATGTCTCAACTTTTTTACAGCTACAGGAAAGTAATAAATGACTTGGTTAAGCAGTTAATGGGCAGAAAACAATGCAACGCTAGGGAGAAGAGTTTTTTATGAAAAGTACTGTTATCTGATTTTAAAATAGATCATGATAAATTTAAATAGATAATTTTTTAAAAAACAATTACTATTTTTAAATAGGCATATTTCTTTCAGTGGAAATTTCAGTTAAAAGTAGGAGGGATAATAGGATCAGCTGTTAATAGCACTAATAAACTGATTAATGACACATATATATTAACACATATATATTAACAACCTACACTGGTGTCCAGCTGATCAAACATGTTTGTCCATAGACAGTACAATTCAGTAAAACTGTAAATTATCCTGCTGACAGGGATCACCCCAATGGGGTCCTGCATTTTGCAGGACTGTGCAAACATAATGAGTACTAAAGCATACGTAAGAACCCAAATCTTTTAATATTATATGTATACAGATTAAATGATCATTTTTCAGTTAAATAAAGTATTAATGATTTTTCAATAAAAATGAATTGTATCATAAATATGTTGTGACTTTGCTTTAGTTAGTAATTATTAATTGAAATCTTTTTCTCTATTCATTTCATACAAAAGACAATATAATGTAATGGACACAAAACTGAAGTAAAAAAATATTGCATTAATTTACTACAAGAGTGCTGAAAGTTAATGAAGTTTTAGCTAGATGAGATAAATCAGAGATTGCAATAAAGGAAACTATAATATTATCTGTACTTTAAGATTTCCTGTATTTCTGGATCTTACACCTATGGAAAATTAAAATTATGCTTTTCTTGGCAGTATAGTGGATTATTAAATTGAATCAGCTTAAGGAATGAGCTGATGCGCACCTGAGCAACAAAGCAGTCAGGGTAAGATGGCAACTGGACTTAAAGAAGAAGAAGATGCCAGGGGAGGGTGTGAATGGAGGAAAAGGATGGAGTGGCAGAGAGTTCCGTTTCTGGATTTGGATAGTTGCCCCAATGGCCCACACTGTGGGAAGCGATGGGCAGCCATGTGCAGGGTGACAGAGAAAGGGGGATCAGGGCTGCTCCCTTCAGAGAGCTCACAGTGAGCAGGGCTTGAAGTAATTAGAAAAGTGAAGCAAAAAAAGAGAGGCAATGCCTCTCCTCTACAAACTGAGTGTGAGCACCTGGCTTCACACCCACTTAAGCTTTGATGGCATTGAAAGGCAAACATGCTTAAGCCATGGCAGAACAGCAGTCTGAAGTAGTAAAGGCAAACTACAAAATTAAGCTTCCTACCCATACATGCAAACAAAATTAATTGATGAGCCTTGTGAATCCAAACGTTTTTAAGCAGAGGTCTCATGTTCATGGCACAGGAGGACATTGGCTGTGTCCTGAACCAATGCACCTGTTGCACCAACAGCAGCATCTGCCAGGCAGTTGTGCTCTTCAGTGCCCCTGTAAAGCCACACTGCACATCAGAGCTATCTGACTGCATCAGTTTCATTGTCCCAGCTAATTTTGATTTTTAATTTCAGAAATAAAACGCCTCTACTTATATAATGTATTTTCTGTATACAAATTTCTTAGATTGGAATGCATATGTGGAAAAACTCTACCGTTTAAAGGTGTTTAGTATTCAGCTTCTTTGCTTGCTAGGACTAGAAACTGAAGGTGTATTTGTTTTAAGGATAAGAAATACTGGAAGGAAACATTTTCTTCTAAAACTAACAAACATCAAAATACCTTCAGTGCCTAAAGTTAAAATTCTGAATACTGTTTTCCACAGTATATAACCTCCACTGCAAATTTTGCTTGCAACCAAGACATCTGATTCTTTGTTAACCACATAAATAACTGTTATAAGTCAATAATAAATTTGCAGAAAACAAAGAACAATCTTACTTCGGAGTTTCATGTTATTCTGACACATCAGAAAATAAAACATAGGTATATTCATTTTTTTTTCATAATCCAAAACTCAAAACTACTCAAGGCATCATTGTTCTACTGGCTTAATGAAATTTAGTATTTACTAGAGCTTGTAGAAGCAAAATTTGCTGTAAAAACTTAAAACTTGATGTTAAACATTTCCAGTGCCTTCCTCATCACAGAAACTGGACTCAAACTACTGAAATGCCCTCAGCATGACATTGTCATTTTGAATCTTGAACCTAAATTTAAAACTGAGATAAATCAGAAATGAAGAAACACTGTTGTTGATAAAATAATTTATTTTTTAATAATAGCAAGGGATGGTGAACATATGACTATATTTCCAAATAAAATCCAGTGGCAGATTTTGGGCTGTGGTTTTGAAAGTGTTGTAATTTTAATATAAGCCAAAACTATGCTGCAGAAAATATGACCAGTTGGTTTTTTTTAAATACTAACTTTTTTTTTTCTGTGCATGGGGTTCTTGATTGGGATTTAGTTTCCAAAAACTCCCTCAAAGGGATTATGCCTAAATCAGAAAAAAAATTCTTTCAAAATTTTAAACAACTTAAAATGATGAAAATTAATGAAAAATCATATGCTGAGACTTGGAATTACCTTGTCAAAATGAAGTTGTCAGAGTAACAATAAAGAAAATATTACAAACACCACAAAAATTAAATTTAAAAATTAATTTAAAATAGATAGTTTTATTCTTCAACATTTGATTTTTATCTGTCATGGCAAGATAGTCCTTTAGACATTTTAACCCATCATTGGAGAACAGTCCCTAAGAAATCAGGGACATAGCTCTGGCATGACCCATAAACACTACGTTAAATCAATGAGATTAAAAGGCAGCAACAAAATTGGGGTTGTGACAATATTTCTTTTTATTTCAGAATATGTATAATGCACTTGAGTCACGCTTGCTAGGATTTTTGTTCATTTGTTCTTCTGAAATCACAGAGTCTGGAAACTTACTGTTTAAAAATACTTCCATTGAGACTGAAGATTTTTTTTCAGTATTGAGCACGACCAAGGGTAAGGCTTAAGTAATATTACAGGTTTTGTGCCAGATGTAGTAAAATTATGAGATTTAGTGATAGCACAGTATTACAATCTACTAATAGTGAAATCTGCCTTCTTGGTTGCAACACAGTGCTGCTGCTGCACTATACGCTGCACTATACACTGCTATACCTATGAGCAATCCTGGTCCACGCACTTCTCAGTGTGTTGACTCCACATCTGAAATCAAACTCTGGACACACAAATCTAAAAAAACTTTCATAAAGGTTAACAGAAAACTTACTCAACTCCTTAAGCTGACTAAAACCCAACCAACCAACACCTTTGAAGAAAGTACTTTTTAAGGTTCAATCACATGTGTTTGATGCCATGTGTTCTAATGGAAACAAATATATTCCCTGCAATCAGCCAAGTTCTACAAGTTAAATACAAAATTTAAAACTAAAAGCAATCTAACAATGCTACAGTATAAATAAAGATTTAAACATTTTGCATGAGGAAGTATGGTAACTAATAAAATATTAACACTACTTTTACCTTACATGTACTATACATACTTGATAAGAACTGCTTCTGTAAATCTTAAGATGCTTATAACACTTCCTTACATCCTTCAGATTCAAAGCATCAATCTAACAGCTAAAAATGTAAAATTTATTCAGTTCAGTTGTGAAATTCTATTCACAAGCTTGTGCTAAAGCTAATGATGCATTTGATGGAAGGACAAAAGCCACAATGGGTGCATCTCATCTCTTTCTGGAAGAAAATTATTTTTCCACTAAGCATAACATGAAAATGGAGTACAGAAAATGAAAGTTCTTATTAAGCTTTAGGCAAGCATTTTGGATATTTGCTTTTATGTACTATATTTGGCAATAAACAAGTTATATTTTAAATAAATTAAATTAACATCTGTATCATATTACCTATGTATGTATATTTAAACAATTACTGACTGGTAATATTGTGTCATCAGATCTAACTTTGTAAAATGGAAAACAATCGGTAGGTATTGAGGTTTTTGCTCTTTTGTTTTGCAAGGCAACTAATTTATGCCACCAGGAAAGGGCTGGCAAATATACAGAAAGTACCAAGTATTTTAGGATTTAGATTCCTCTGTGGTTTTTACTTCCTGGTTATTGGAGCATACGGTAAGAGTACAGTGAAATGTAGAAGCTGGTGTTTCAACCCTCACATTGTCTGCTCATACTGAGCTGGGAAAGCCAGATCCTCTGTAGGATTCAGAAGCAACCTGACTCCTTTTCTGCAGTAAACTGGGAAGGTAAGCATAGCCAATATTATTAATGGCTTTCAGTCTCTTTGTCAGCACAGATCAGTTTCAGATTTCTAAAAGACAACACCCTGCCTGGAAGCAGGGAAAAGCAAACCTGGTAAAATGAGAAATGCCTTCATTTCACCATCTTGCTTACAATTACAACAGATTTGTTTAGATGCTACATGTCAGATTCAGTACCTAGAAATGAAATTACTTGACATTCGTACTATTCACAGGCTCCTGCTTTGCAAGTCATTCATTTTAGGCATCCATGAGTGCA
Source organism: Chaetura pelagica (assembly GCF_000747805.2). NCBI lineage: Eukaryota > Metazoa > Chordata > Aves > Apodiformes > Apodidae > Chaetura > Chaetura pelagica. The sequence goes on from NW_009952801.1 coordinate 5,054,960, forward strand.
ATGACTTTCATTTTGGCCAAGTTTATTAAACTGTTAAATAACTTAGCTGCCTCTATGCAGTTAAGCTGGAAAAAAACACCAACAAGAGTACATCATCAAGTATAAAAGTAATTTGTAAGACATAAATAAGAAAAATCTGGAAACTTAGCTATTGAAAGGAAGTGGCAGCCAGGCTGTTACAAAATATTGCATTTCTTTAGTATGTTGTTAATGGAAAAGATACAGCATCTTTCACCAAAGGGAGTCATTTGCCATGAGCATCTTTATCATGGACATCTGACATTTTCAACTTCAGATGATGAGCAAATTTCAGTGTGCATTTGGTATGCTCATTTTATGTCCACCCATATTTTACAGTGTTCTCTTATACTGGATGCAGAGAGTGAGAATGGTTCAATCTCTCTTCATACTGAACTGATCATTCTGGGATCGGGATGATTTAAGCTCTCCAGATAGCACACTCCTGTTTGGGAGCAATCCCATGAATGATGCTTTCCTTGCACACATTTGAAAGAAGCATGCCTAACACATGTTATGCATCTAGATGAAGAAGTCAGGAATCTCTCAATTTATTTAACCAAAAAAATAATGTAAATTCATCAGCAGTTCATAGAAAGATTAGTCTGTAGCTGTGGAATTTTATCTGTGATGATTTACTTATCTGTAATAATCTATTAATCTTAACATTAGTAAGTCCATAAAGCTTTGCCTCAGTATCCCTCAGTGTTCACAGTGGTTGGATATTGATCCAACTCTTCCCTTTTCTGGATGATATTGTTTATTTATAATCATATTTATGTTTATGCAACCAAAGCTTTCAGTTTCTGTTTTTTTCTTCTCAGTTCTTATTGTTTGGCAATGTGGTAGGTATGCAGGTTTATTGAATGATAGCTTCCTGACAAACTTCTGTTTGGGAATCATAATGAAAATACTGTACTATTCTACAGTTGTTCAGCTAACTTTTTGCTTGATTTCTCTCAGCCTGCAGATCTTCCATTTCTTTACTCATGCAGAATGGAGTCTAACTCTGGCAAGACTCAAGTCTCTATTTGGCAGTATCAGCCTTGAAAAAATAATCATAATCTTATAACTTGGTGAGTATAATCTCACTGAACTTCTGTGCAGTTTTTCCAACCACAACTCTGACCATCGAAAATGGAATTGGATCTGTTTGATCTTTTTCTCATGAAAACTCTTAAAGTTGTTGAATAAGACTCATGTCATCCTGTAATGGATGTTTATAAACTCAAGAGTTTTGCTATTCAAGTAAGTTAGGGAAGAAAAAAAATGTGTTCAACTGTACATTCACACTTTTTATATATTGGGAATATATAGGAATGTGAAGTCACATACAGACACCTGTAATTAACTACATTTTGTTGATTTGCACACATTTTTTAGATAATCAGGTTTGTGAAGGTTTCCATAAACATAATAACTGTCCAAGCAGACAATGAAAGGAGAAAATTATCTACAAAATATATTTACTGAGTTCAGCTGATTTATATCAGCGATAGATTAAAACTGGTTTTTTTTCTGCTGCAGATTTTAGCATACTTTTAAATATACAATCATTCTAGGTGAAGTACCTTGTTTTACCTTTGTTGTTATTTTACTCCGTCCGAGTATTGCTACAGAAATTCTGAATTAAGTCCAATGTAAAGATAAGTCAAAATCTTGAATCCCATACTCCTTTGTCAACCCACCCTTCACTCTATTAACTATGGGCTATGAGATCAACAAATCACCATGTCCTAGCTGCAATGTACAGACAATTATTTAAAAGAAAAAAAAATAAAAATACTGTATGTACGTGCAAGACAATGTGGAGCACGGTTAGTCCTGATTACAGGACCCACACAGCTGTGTGAGCTCTCATTAGCAGGGTTTTAACTTCCTGGGTTAGGCTAAAAGTTAGCATGTATTTTCTTTTTCTTTTCCTTTAAGAAAAAAAGATGTGGCTTCATATAAAGAAAAAAAAAATCTCCTTATCAGGGTCAACTTCACTCCTCATCAAATGCAAACTTTTTAACTTGCTCAACCATAATTCTTGCTATGGTTGAGTTTGCAAGTTACACATTCCAGATGTGAGGCAATAGGAAAATTGCAATGTGGGGGTTGGCTCTGGGATCTGTGTGTGTGTGTGTCTCTAGCATTCTTTTCCCACTAGGAACTTTTCCCACATTTATAATACTGAAATTCTGAACAATGAAAAAAAAAAAAAGGCCCAACATTTTCAAATCATAAACAAGAATAAAGTATGTCTTCTTATGATTCATCCATTGATTTTGGACACTGGCAACTACAGGTCACACCATCTATTTCAGAATTTGGAGAGAAAAGCTGGCGGATGACTTCTTTTATTAGAAATATTTTTAATCTTTGGAAATGCATCCAGCAGGAACTCAGGATGCAATGGAGTTCAAAGTTTGTGTGGGTGTATGTTGTAGTGAAGTAAAGAATGGTGATCCAGGCTGCTTTAACTTGCCAGATACAATTTCCTTTCTCAAAATTGTTTCTATGGGCTTGCTTAAAAACTGGAAAAATTTACTTTTTATTTGTCAAATTGGCTATAGCTGGAATCCATCAAGCAGTAGTATCAAAAATTCAAGTTCCATGACAGAGAAAAATAGTGACACTGGCTCAGCGTTGTCTTTCATATCCTGAAATAGATTTAAGCAAATCAGAGGAACTGTACCTGTTGTACATACACAGGTAACATGAATGTATATAGATTGTGTGGATACATACACAAATTTCATACATGTAACCCAAGGTCAAGCCCAAGGTTTTCTGATGTGATCAGCCTCTAAATCCACACATTGGCACAGAAATACATCCTGTTCCTGCAAAGTACTGTGCTCCTGGGGCTCCTCTAGAAAGTACTTGGTGTGGCTGGAAACACCCTGGAAATAGGGCTGGGCTTGGACTGTCCTCCCCAAAGTCACAAATAATCCACTGAATACAGAATGAAGCCTGAATCGCTTTTTGTTGTTGTTGTTGTTTTGATTGTTTGTTTTTTCATTTTTCTTCTTCCCTCTTGCTGCAGTCTTTCTTCTTATCAAGCCACAGAATAACATTTTATACCTGGAGTCAAGTGGGAAGGAACTTTGACAAAATAAGCTTCTCTAAATGGGCACCCAAGACAAAGTCCTCTGAACCCAAAAGGCCCAGTGTTACCTTTCACAGGAAACCTTCCTTGTCCTCAAGAGCCTGTCCCTCTGTTCTTCCAGAGTGGTGGGATTTCTGGTCAAATCCTCCTGCCCTTATGTGAGGACATGTGCAACCCCAGAGAACCCTAGGAAATTGAAAGGAGCTGGACATTTTTAGCTTTCTGGCTCAGCAGATTGTGCAGTACAGATTTCTTCCACCAAAAGATGTTTCAAGGGCTGGCAAAAATAGCCCTGGATATCTGGTGTGGAAGAGTAAAACCAGTCTGGATTAGAAACTAAACACTTCACCATTCTGCTGGAAGAACAAACAGGACAAACTGAAATGTCATGCTACTCTGAGGAGAGAACACTTCTCTTGTGTACCACCTGAATGGACACAGTTCTGGAGGTGACACAGAACAGCTCTGCTAACTGACATAAAGAAACACCATACCAGCTTTCTTCTCAAATCTGAATGGGTCAAATAGCGTTTTACAAGATTGTTTATAGCAGGACCCTTAATTATGTCTTCCAAGACACCATGGAATTCTGGCTGACTCCAATATTCACCAGTTAGCACCAGACAACATTCCTTACTCTGTGACTTCAGCAGCAGAGATTAACTTGAGTGATTTAAAAGCAAGCAGAGGCTTGAGACAGAAGACCTTTCAATGCTTACATGTGGCTATACCAGAGAACCTGTCAACCTAGGAAGCATAGTCCTCAATCTCTCTGGTTTTGGACACCTCAGAAATAAAAAATACCTGGCTGTAAACGAAAGGATTTTATGAAGTTTTGTTTAAATTATATTTCATGATGTATTGTGTTTTGGAAGAATCATTGAACAAAAAGTTGCTAGATAAGTGCTAAAGGATCTGTGTGTCCTTCTAGGAAATCTGAATTTATTACGGACAGAAAAAGCTTCACTTTCCTTTTCAACTTTAAATTAGAAACAAATAGATAAAATACAATATTCATTTCCCTTCTGAGTGTCTTTATATTATGATTTTTTTCAAACAGCTAGTAGATACATTGCTAACGAAAACCAGATATATTTATTCTATCCTGCTGGGCCACTCCAAGTGCATATTACAAGTTTACAAGGAGGCTTTTCTCATATGTTACAGGAATGAACATAGTAGCAGTGTGTACTAGAAAACTACAGTTAAACATTTATTGTGCTTAAATGATTGCACAATCTGCTGAAAAAAAGAGAATTCTGCTGAAACAAAGCAAGATTAATTTCACTGTTCTTTGTCACTGAGATATTTAAGATGTGAAATAATATTGGCTATCTTCTGAATCCTATCCAAGGTTATTTTCTTCATTCTGTAAGCTTAATTTTACATCAGGGATTTGAAATACAAACATCCAGCAAACAAACTAAGTGTTTCTGCTACTTTGAGAAGTAAAGCAGAGAATAATTTTAGAAAATGAAACAGTGATAATGTATGAAGGCACCGATATCTGCTGATGTTTCCTGGGCCTGGCCAGAGGCTTTTCCTTCCACTCTTGAAACTTTAGACAGATGCAATGGCAAGTTAACATTCTGTCTCCTACATAATTAAAATTACGTGCACGTCTTATAGGATAAACTGTCATCCCAGGGTATCACACTGTTATTTAACTTCAGAATCACATAGACTCCTAAAACACTATTGAACCAGTCTAGTTCAGAGTGCTTTGAAGCTAAATGTTATTTTAAGCCAGCGCAGAAATTTTTTACTTTAACACATTCTGTGTAGCTGATGTATTAAAAATCATCTTGTCCAAAAGTTTCACATAAACTTACAACTGTCAAACATCATCAAAACTGCTGACTCTGCAGCAGCATGCTAAGGATAAAATGGCAACACGCTATCAGAAGTGCCACTTATCAATGGAGCTTTTATTCTGAACTCCAGTGGGACGCCAGGGAACAAAGCCCCAGTGACACATTTTTGATGGAGTAACACTGAAGATGCTTTCTGATGAAAAACAACAGAAAAAACCCCACCCAGCCCACACCCTACTTCCTCACTCAAAAGCCAAACTACAAAAAAACCAATGAAATTGTGTCCAAAATGCTTAGCAATCAGTGAAACTGTAGCTTGGAAAAAAATGTAAAAAAGAAAGACGTGGGTACGTGGGAAACTCTCGCCTCTACTAGAGCTCCTGCCAGCTGCTGCTTTCACCCCCTCTTCTTACCAGCACTGTGGACTGGCAGCTTCTTCTCTTCAATTATCAACTTTTGTTCAGCTACAGACCAGCTACTCTCAAAACCCTGAGACAGATTTCCTTCTGAGCTTGCATCTTCTAAAGCCCTGGACAAAGGTGACAATGATTCATGTCTGCCAGTGCTACCTGCGGTTAGCACTAGCCAGTTGCAGCAATGGAAAGCTGAGATGTCTCTCTGCAGACCTGGTGATTCCCCTGGCAGCCCATCCATCAAAACTAATAGAAATACAGGGATTTACAGAGGGACAAGCAAATCAGCCCAATCCAGCCCCATAGCAATTCCCCTTGTGCCACCTTGGCTGTGCTGGATTCCCCCTAAGTGGAAAGGGCTTAAAGTTCTGCTTCAGTTTGCATCTGGAGACACAGAAAGGAAATATTTCTGGAGGAAGAGCAATGGACCTGAAGAAAGAAGTCAGACCACATGGCAAAGCCCATCTGGTAGTTTGATCCAAGCAAAGTGGGGATCACATGTCCCTCTTCAGCTGCTCTTCCCTTCTCTCCTCCTGTACACCCACACATGCTCCTGCTCACTCTGGCACTCACTACAACACTCAGGGTAATTCAGCTCACTAGGTTAGTTTTTGGCTGGGAGAATAAAACAAGAGGACAAGTGGGGCTGTCATCCTTGGCTCTGTTGTCTGTTTAGTTTTCCTTTTAACCACTGCCTTTCACAGCATGGATGGCATTTGGAAAACAGTTATCAAAATACAGTCCCAACAAAAGTGAACACAGAAACATCTAAAAGTCAGGCCTGAAGTTCAGAGTGCTTCTATCCCTCATCATGTGTATATGGAACAATATGAGTGTCCAGAAGGGCAGGAACTGTTCTGAGCTTAAGGAAAGCAAATTTCACTCACTTTTCAAACCCTGCCTGTCTCATGCTTTAGCATTTCCCTGCAGTTTCAAGACCTGTGCCTTAGATGGGAAAGCGGGATCCATCACCTGAAAGGCTGCTGCTTAAAATACTAAGTCATCCCATTGGCTACAAAACACTGACCTCCTCTTTGATGTGATGACAAGAAGTGTTGCAATGCAAACAGTAACAGCTCTGTAGGTACAGGGATCCTTGGACTACTAATTCTGTCCAGCTCTGGGTAGGACTGTGAACCCAGACTTTCTCCAGAATGGATCTTAATATTTGGTTGTCACGGTAGAAGAGCTAGAATCTTCAGCATTTTACATGCTTAAAGACCAACAAAGAAAATTAATAGGACCACCTCTCAAAACTCACCACAGAAGTGCAGCACAAAATCTTGTACAAATGAAAAAGACAGACTGCACAATACATAAATTGACTGAGAATCATAGGAAAATAAGCTTTAGAGATGTGTGTAAGTATTTACACTAAAAATACCCTGCTCTATTGCATGCTGTTCATTTTTTAAAAATTCCTTGAACATATATTTGTTTATGCACGTGCCTGTCCTTTGGTGACTACTCTCAGCTCATTTATCATCTGTACAGTGTGTCAGACTGCTAAGAGTCAACCTAGACACCTAAAAAAAAAATCTGCATGTGAATACACACTTCTCCCTTGGAATACTACTATGGATTTACTCATAATCAGGTGTTCCTTATGAAGAAATCAACTATGAGCAAATATAAGTGTTCCTACAAATTATTCATATGTTGATTCAGTGGAAGAAGGAATAAATATATGAGGCTGTTTTATTGTTGGGGAAGGGGTGAGTGGGAGGAGTAGCTTAAGTCCCAGCACTTGTTTGCTGCTGCCCACCACAACAGTAAATACACATGAGAAAATGCTTCTTCCTTTTTTTGCAGAAAAGTGTTTTGAAAAACAGGCATGCAAGATTTAAGGGTGACAGTAATATGCTTCTTACACATAGCACCAGAACATGCAAGACAGAAACAATGCCTGGGCCTCTCATGGCAAGAAAAATCTTGCCGCTCTTAGTCACTGCAAAGTCAAATTGGCCATTTTTGAGTGGTCTTCATGAAGTACTAATGACTGAAAAAAGCAGCTTCAATCTAACTGGTATACATATGCCCTCTCTTGACAGCAGCTTTTTACACATAAATTAAGGATCAGTACAACAGAGACAAGATCATTGATAAAATGGCATTTTAAAATGCTTTTTAATTTCCTAATAGTGCACTATTTGTTAATAAAGACAAAGTACACAATTACATTGTTTTTGTTTGTTAAACTTCTTTTAACAAAGCACTGAACTAAAAGACATATTTAAATATCTATAATTTTATTTTTACACTGATGTTTGCAAAAGGTACTGTGAAGGTAAAATATCCCTTTGGGAGGAAATATTTAATATAATTTGTGAGATAATGAGATATCCTAGTTGAAAGGGCCATGCAAAAAAACCTGCATGCAAATTACTGTACAGCTCAAAAAGGAATTTCACTCGCTAATGGGCAAGAATTCATTTCCAGTTGTCTGTCCCTTTTTCACACATTTGTATACAAGAAGATACAGTACACACAACTGAAAATTATTTTCAACAAACCCGGGTATTTATTTGAGCAGTTTCTTCAAATACTGAGAAACAAACAGTATGCCAACTTTTGCCAGTAAAGATGAAAAAGGAAATATCTTATTTTACAGTGTAATCTGAACAACTAACTGAGATGCTTTGGGGAGGAAATTTCACATTGATACTGCAACCTTTTAAAAAAAAGTAATCCAAGATGAGCTGTTGAAAACTCATTAAAATCAATGCAACTCAATAAACTGTCATGTGCTTCTACTTTTAAGCACAGTTAAAACTGTAAAAAGCAGCACAAAATCATTTTTTATTGCTGTCTAAACTTGTTCTGGATCAGAAAGTGCAATGCTTACTACAGAAAATAATGAAAGCAGCTAATAAACCCTACAGAAAACAGTAGAGTCAAGCACATGCAAGCAATAAGCCGAATAGCTGTTGATTTTCTGTCTGTTGAGTGACTTCAGATCTTGTCACCAGCACAGTCAACGAGGGACAAAATCCTATGGAATTTGCTGCACAATACTGGCCAAGCAAAACAACCACTGGATCCTAGGACACTGGACATGCCACGTGCTGTCATCACAGATCACACTGCTGTTCTCACTCCCATGCCAGCAGAAAAGCCTGCTTTTTATATTAAATGCAGACTGTCTCAAATCAGTTTTAATAAAAAATTACTTGTATGCAACAGTATTTAAATCTCCAGCAATTACTCTGATTAACTCAAGATGGTTTCTTTCTTCATTCAAGTCTTTATACTGACTACCTAGAAGCTAAATTGAAAGTCCTATCAAAACCATTTTATTCTGCATTTGTTAGGGTTCCTCCTTCTAAGCTCATTTAGTCATAAACAAATTACTGAACATGTTCAAGAAAGTTGTTGCCAAAGCCAGACTTGAAATATTTGGTATTTTCTGAACATGTACTGAATGAATGTGGCCTTGAAATCTGCTGATGGGCCATGCCCATTTTTTGCAGAGCTTCAAGAATCAAGTATTTCATAGAGTGATGTGCAGAGTATATGCATGCATGTCTTGCACCTACAACCTATGACATAAACTAAGGGCTTGTACGCAAAATCCCTTCATATATATGCAAAATTAAGTTTTTATTAAAAAATCGCCCTAGATATTTGACGCCCCAGTGTGAAAGTATCTAAACTTTATTGTCAAAAGCATCTTTGACTTTTTTAAAGGGACTATAACAATCACCTGTGTAGTTTACTCATTAGGATTCTTTACAGGGAATGCAATTAGTTTATTTTGCACAATTTGTGACTCCTTAATAAGGCCACAGACACTGGGGAAGTGAAAACTGTTGGGCGAACAGAGTTTTCTGTTCAATTCATTTATTTGTTGCCTTTGCCAGAAGGAAGTGGGTTTTATTGTTGTAGCAATTACTATGGATTGGAACACAACTCTTCCTAATCTGGCTTTGAAAACTGAACAGGTATAGCTCGGTATAAGAAAACATGGGGACCCTCTACCCTTGCTGGGTATTGAAATACAGAAATATGATGTGATACCTGGAACAGTTGTTACTAGCACACAATTTATTGATTACTCTCCCCATAATACAAAAGGTCTGTATCTGGCTAACATAAAGATCTCCTAGTACGGCAGCAACACATATGTAGGACCTTGATTTTCTCCTATTTGCTATAAGCTATTGTCTGTTCAGAGTCCTTTGGGATCATACATTTGGCATATATCAAATTTAATTACAATTGTGAAATACCTGACAAGAATACAAAGTAACTTCAAACATTAAAGGCTCACACCTTTAAAAGATAAATTATTAGTTGTCCCAGTAATAACATGCTCCTAGTAAAATTATTGGGGGTTATTTTCCATTTAAAAATTTCATAATGAAGTTCAAAAAGTTTGATTAACATTAGTTATCAAGAACACAACCCTTGCTCATTTTGCTTCTTACTGACCTACATAAATCCACACACTGTGAACAGTGGATTTTTTTTTTTTTTTCATTTGGTAGAGACTGGAAAGCACAGGAGTGTCAGAGCATCTACAATGAGAATTATTGGGCCAAGTTCTTTTCAGGTCTACACCTCTGTGAAATTTGCTAAAAATAAATTGCTCAGGCCACAATAATAAAATACCAACAACTAGCATAAATCATTCAGTCTTCACTTTTGAAAAAAGAAAGTTCTTTTCCTGATATGCTATCTTTCATTTTAAACACTGCATTTCTCCAGTCACTAAGCTGTAAAAGATTGTGTTAAGGAATGCAACTGGCTAAATCCTTAACGCAGAGAATTTTAGTGTCAAATCAACTCTCTTCAATTTTTTTCATATTTTCTCCTTTTTTTTCCCCTTCCATTCTGAACTTATTCAACTACTTATCCATTTCTTTCCCAGTACGTAATTAAAACGTACTGCAATGTACAACTTGCATTCCTGATGATGGATAATGTGAACAACAACTCAGTCATACAGAGAACAATGTAGTCTGATTTTGTTTAAGCATGATGTGTTGCCTTAAAATTTCCAACACCTACAGTAAAAAATTCCTGAACTATTGAACAAGAGAGCAAAGGCTATAACATAAGGAGATAAAGTCTGGGCAGATTTACTGTGGGGGAACATTATGTCCACCCATCAGCAGTTAAGAGTTGTCCTCATTCATTCCCAGCTCATGTCATGGGGCTGCACCTGCAAGGGTGACTCTTTTCCCTGCCAGCCAGATCAGGCTGAGTCATCCACTGCATAGCACTACCCCAAGCTCCCAGCTCTACAGCATCTATCATTTATCATATTTTCTGGGAGTACACAGAGGTACACATTAATTACATTTCAGCTGCCCATTATCCCCTATTTTCCATTCCCTTCTCCTGGTCTTGACATAAACATGCAAAACTAGCTCTTGCTGACAATTCTGGTTTGTGTAAGGGAATCCTGAGAAGCCTTTTTATAGGATTTTAATTTCTTTTTGATTAAGCCTGTGTGAATTTAAACTCTTAATCAAAGCTCTTGCCAACATTTTACATAAATTGCAAAGCCAATCAAGACTTGCTCGTTTGTTTTCATTATGTTTCACTTCATGTAAATTTTCCACTTGGGAAAATGATGGCATGCTGAAATGTTAAAATTGCAAATAAAAAAAGGAAAACTTGCCCAAGAAATACTACAGCACATAAACTCTATCAATATACATTCTGCTTCTCTCCCAGCTCAAAGTAGAAAAACTTAAAGAGTTTCCCAAATCAAACGGCCTTAAAGCTGGCCTAGCATAGTTGTCTAAATACCATACTTTAACTTTTTCATCCTTCCCGTTCTTCTTGCATGAAAAATATGGATGCCAGGGTAACACAATTAATTTCCAACTGTTTATAAACATCTGCACAGAGAGATAAAAGAAAGGCATCAGATACAGCCCACAATTAGGGATTAGATCAGCTCTAATACCTGCTGCCACACAAAACCACCTGACTGCTACTGTAAACCCCATTAGCTCAAATGGCAGAAATATTGTGATTTTTGGACCCTAGCAGTATCTGTTTCATTTGCAGGGTCACCACTACACAGCTGGCAAACAGCAAGGCCTGCAGCTTCAGTTCTGATGGAGTAAGAGAGGCTATGTATATTCCATATACATATATCATGTTTGAACAGGTGCAAGTATTAACCACAAGGAAAGTTTCTCAGTTTCATTCTGGATGAGAGGCTGGCATGTCATCAGTATGCTCCAACAAGGCTTCTTCAGACAGCTTTGAGAAGGTTCTGTACTGCAAAGCATTTAACTGAGATGATTAGCAGATGATAGAAGATAAAAAGGTCTTCTGTAGGTTGACAGGATAATACATTATATATAGTTCTTTTCATCACAGCATGGCAAGTATGTGGAAAGTCAAAGTGAACCACACATTTACATTCTAGCACTTTTTCTCTCTTTGTTTTCTATTCTAATCACCACCTTTAAATATCAGTATATTGCTAAGAGAGAAATGAGGCTGTTTTCTAAGCTGAGATTTCAATGGCTTTAAATATTTTTTTGTAACTAATTGTGAAGATTTTAAGATTTTATGCAGAACACTGTGAGGAATCTAAAATTAAAACTGTTATTAGAAGCAGTTGAAAGCACGCAGTGAACTGAAGCTGTGTCTTGCAATCTTGGCTATTGTTTTATTATTTCAGAGTCCCATAGGCAGCCCTCACATGTACAGTACAGAGACTTCACATCCTGGCTCTTTTGATTCTTTTGTCTGCCCTCCAACCTGCATGGCCAGGAACTTTCACTTGAGCAAGATTTATGAAGCCTCCGCTAACAGGGTCAGCCCTGTTATATCACCAGAGGGCTTCTTCTTAAAAATAATAACATCTATCTGCAGCTCTGTAGGGCGGTCTCTCTTGGCACTCCCTTTCCCTGTCTCAACAACTGGCACACACAAAGCCCTCGGCTCTAGCCAGGGCGGGCAGCGATTCCCCTTGGCACGGTAAGCCCGTCTCTTGCGACCTGTCAAATGACCTGTGTCAGCCAAGATAACCCACAGCTCCTAGAACCACTCTGCGTTTCTAAGGCTTGACGCTTGTAGCTGGTGGAAAAGTCTGCAAACCTGCAAAATGTGTAAAAAGTTTGCAAGGTGAACTAATAAAAGCATTATAGAGACTATGATTGTACTGAATTAGAGGGCGAGACCCTTTATTATTATGTGCCAGTCACCAATAACTTCTGAACATGTAGAGCAGTCGCCTTGACTGAAAAACTCCAGTCATTTCTAATAAAGAGATTCTTTGCTACCATGTTAAAAATCACTTCCAAGGCCCCTAAGACCTTCACAGTGCAAGTAGTTTGGCTATTTATTACCTATAACTTTTGGAAAGGGGAGAAAAAATACTGTTTTGTTTTTTTCTACTGCAGTTATCAAATATTTTAAATAGGTAGGGAAAATTATTTTTACAGTCATTTTCCCCAAAGCAGTTCATGCTTAGATGCTTGGGCAAATCTTCTGATAATCTGTCCTACTCTGTATATTTCTTAATAACAAAAAGTTGAACTCATTCCCATTCCTCCCCTCCTGCTTAAGAAAATGCTCTTAAATTTATTTTATTTATTAAGATTACATAAAGTGTTTCTTTCACAGTGAGCATTCCTAACAAGCCTAGTCCCCTGTGCTGGGAGGAGAAAGACTCTTTTCATGGATACTCAGCCAAGGGTTCCTGAGAGTTAATACTCCCACTCTTCTTCTTTGAGTGTCAAGGGATTTTTAACATCCGCAAAACAGACAGGAACTTGGTTTTATGCCTTAGGAAAAAGAACTGATTTTTTTTTGCCACATAATAATCTGCTGTGCAATTACCAATAAAAAAGTAATATTCTCTGCTATAAAATGAACAATATGCAAGAAGCATTTATTGGTAATGTATTGCAAAAAGCATAAGGAATTTAAATCAAGTTTTAAAGTGAATATAGAAATCAGCAACAGAAAGAAAACACGAACAACAAAAAATGCAAATTATTTAAATGACAGAGTATTGAGACATCACAGACTAAACTGTTCACTTTTATAAAATACTGGTGACTAGTAGATTGCATTCACTGTATCAAGTGCCATAAGGTGTAGATATGTATAACTTGTTCACATAAAAGAAGCATTAGTTTTAATCAGCTCTGTGTGGGAGCATTTCCCTCCACAAATCCAGCTGGAGGAGAGAGTCTTTATTAAACTACTACTGATTCCAAAGTCTAATAAGACAGAGGTAAAGAAGTCTTTGTCCCTGCCACATCCATTTACTATGTACAGAAGTGGGAATTAACCTCTCTTAAATTAGAATTTGCTGGGGTTTTCTGGGAGTGTGGGGGGGCAGTAGAAAAGTAGATCAATTAAACAAATCTTTCACAACTTTTAGAGTAAGGGAACAAACTGAATGAACATTGACCCCACACACAAGCTGTTATTTTGCTCAAACAGAACATTAATGGCACATAAATATTTCATAATAAATGCACCCTGAACAGTAAGCAACTGAAAAAGTCATTTAAAAATATATGCTCATATTGCTATTGAGTCCAAACCTTACAGCAACAAAGTAACACTCATGTCCTCTCTTTTCAGCCCTTAATACATACAAAGATGTTTTTATAAAACTGATTTTTTTTAATCCTGCTTACTATTGCAAAGATAGTATTAGCAATTATGTATCTGACATCATTAATTAAAACCATTCTCCAAAACTTATCATTCTGGGCAACAAAAATTTTGGAAGTTGCTTTAAGGTATGCTCTTCTAATCTGCAGTTAAGCTCTTCCACAGGCAGTGAAACAAAGCCAGAGCCTGCATACGTTTTATGTGTCCTTAGCATACAGACTAATTTCGGCTTAAAGCAATGCGAAATAAAAGCCACTTCCACAGGTGACTACAGGCTGGGTACAATTACCCAAGCTAACTTGCAACTAATTATTTTGCACACTGCAAATCAAGGCACAGAAATGTAACAGGCTAATCCTGCTTTGTCACAATAGTCTTAAGAGTTCACAAGGACCCCAGTTTTTCCATGGCTATTAGAAACAAATCAGTCAGATTAAGGACATCTCCAGGAGCAGCAGTTAATTCCACAGGAGGAATTACTACAGAAATAAGCTATTCTAGAAGAGAGAACGCTCTTCAGTGTCAGGGGAAAAAGTATTCCTTAGGTTGTTCCCTTCAGACATGAGAAAGCAGTACAATGTTCTCCTCTAAATTCAAGCTTTTATAAAAATATAACAAATTGGTGCTCAGTTCAAACAGATCCATGTTATCATGTTTCCATTTAATTCTCATACAGACTTAGGATCACAGCATGGGATCAACAGAATTAATCAGAGAATGATATTGATTCTATTTTGGCTTATCTCACTGAACTGATCTGTCCCACCTTACAGCTCATCACACCAGGAAATAGAGCCTAGTGATCCAAAAGTCCATGACTGTCCAGGATACAACCTGAAAATGTGGCTGACAGTTCACTTAGGGCTGCCAAGTGAATGCTCTTGTTCTGGTTCTAGATATATCCATATTGAGGAGATCCTCAACAAAATTTTAAACAATGTTTCATATTTTATAATTAAATACAATCTTGAAAAGTATTGAACATGGCATTAAAAACTATGGCAAGTATATTATCTACTAGCATTCTAGGCATTATTTATGGATATATTTTTTAAATGTGCAAGTGAAAAGTTGTATAATTCAGTAACAGTTGCAGAAGTTAACAAACAGAAGATCACATGGATGCTCTCTAGTTTTCAGGACGTTGTCAGAAACTGCTTATCACTGAACAGTTTTAAAGATGCATTTATAAGAAGTGATACATTTTGTTACCCTAGCGGCCTAATAGTTTTTAGTTTCTAAAGTTTTTCATTTGTCTGAAGTAAACATTTTAAAATAGAAAATACTCCATATATTTATGATATGATGAACATCTGAAAATAGCCATCCATTAAATGTGCACAAGTTCCAAAATATTTCTTCCTGTAAAGATTACTTTTCCATACTTCCTCCACTACAGCTGCATGTAAAGTACATTATAAGCCAAAGTGCAGTGAGGGAAAGGCCCTCCCTTCTACACCAGAAGGGAAGCGCTAGAGCCCCAGCGCATCCCCAGTAACATTTCCACTGAACTTTCCACATGTAAAGGAGGCTCCATCCCAAGTGATCCACCCCTAGTTTCTCAGGCGACAACAGCAACTAAAGAGGTGTTAAATTAATTCCCCACCCTTCATTTCTTGAGCTTCTTAAAGATGGAAAATAACCTTATTTTATACAACCTGTATAAATTTGTATCATTGCAAATCACATTCATACAAAGCCTTATCACATCACTTTAATTTTCAAGTAGAAAATTAAAGTTTCTGATTCACTTATTTAACAAAAACAATGAAAACCCTCTCATCTGGAAAACTGTCTCATCTAGAAACCTCTGTATAGTCCTAAAAGCAATTAATCTTATTTAATCAAAAAAGTCTTTGATTGCCAGGACTGTCTCATTTAATTGGAAATCTGAAATTGTAAGAAAATTTTTGATCTTTAGCATATTTCCAGAAGATAAACAAGGAATGGAATTCTTAAAAACATTAGCTCTACATTTTACAAACACGTTCGTGATGCTCTGAAAAAAAACAAACACAAAAAACACCAAAAAGAACTTCTAAAAGTAATAGAGGTTTACAATATTTTTTCTCAAATTTTAAAAGCAAATACATTAACAAGTAACAAAATAGGGACATTGAAACATTACTGTAGGTTTGTATTTAGCACTTTTAGCAATAGAAAGTCTTCTGTCTTGATCTAAAAGAATAAATTGAGTAATACATTGTTCTACTTAATGCATTAGTAAAGAATAAAAGCACTTAAACATAAACACCTTATCTGAGAACGCCAGGATTCATTTTTCAAGAATTATTGGTGGGAAAAAAATAGAATAAAAAGAATACTACAAGGACATGGAAGATGAGGGTATTTGGAATCTAAAGAGTTTACTCATTTCCCTCTCAACTCCATTACTAACCACAGCAGCAGTCCTGCAATTCACAGTAGCAGTGAAGTTGCAATGGCTCTCTCATATATTGCATACCTGGAGACTTTCTGTGGCCATTATTTTTTTTTTAATTCATTCTATATAGTAATAGTCCAATTTTTAAATGAAGTGTTCTTCATGTTTCTCTCCTCTTCAATTCTTAAGTATTTTTCTTCTTCTAGAGCATTACAAAAGTGCTTTGCTCTATTTTGATAGTCATGCATTTAGGTTACAAGACTGTAATTAGGTGTACCAATCTGAGAAAAGACACAGGCTTTTGAGAACTCCACAACTACTATATATATATATTCTTTTTTAAGTACTTAATCTGAACTTCATGACTCTTCACCTCATATACCAGTGAGTCATGCTGTTCAATCCTCAGTAGTTTAATAGCATTATACCTTGCATATACACCAAATCAAACATGGCCAGGTCAGCTGTAGTGCTATCAACACAACCTGCTTGGAAAATGTACCAATCTGAGAAAAGACACAAGGCTTTTGGAACTCCACAACTACTATATATATATATTCTTTTTTAAGTACTTAATCTGAACTTCATGACTCTTCACCTCATATACCAGTGAGTCATGCTGTTCAATCCTCAGTAGTTTAATAGCATTATACCTTGCATATACACCAAATCAAACATGGCCAGGTCAGCTGTAGTGCTATCAACACAACCTGCTTGGAAAACATAACCCTCAGATTGCTATTGTTATGAAATTTTACTGTCCATGTCACACCACCAGATTATTTGGCACTTGCAGTCATGACTTGTTCTTCCGGAAGGAATTCCTCTATAAATGAGAATTAATTATTGTACCATTAAACTACAGTGTTTCCGTAAATTTTACACAGATAACAGCACTTTCTAGCAAGTGTTTTTTTAGATACAAAGTTATTACCTAGTTACAGGGAGAAAAAAAGAAAAATTGGCTAGAAAAGGTTTTCCTTTTCTAGTTAAAAAAAAAAAAATGAGGTTAACAGAAAACATCCTGCCACTACTCCCAAAGGAACATTCCCCCAACTGCAAAATAAGAGAAAACCATTTCTGAGTGTAAATGTTTTAAAACTTAGTTTAATAATAAACAGCTATCCAACATTCTTTTTCTAACATGATCTTTGGTATATTTATACTATACCCATTGATCTTTTATGAGTATTTTTATCTTTTTCTTTCATTTGAGGATGCTGATTTTAGGTTTAACATTATTAACAATGGCATCAGTCCAGCATCCTGGTAGAAATATGCAGTGGGCACAGATTGCTTCAGTTCCAGGGCTTACTCATATTTCAGATGAGGAGTGGGCCTGTGCAGTTGAACTATTATTTTTCCACAAAAACACCAAGAGACCTGGATGAATAGGCTCCTTTCATTATCCTCTGAAGGAAAAGGAAGACTAAAAGGTTCATGGCGAATTGTGTCTTCACATAAATGTCAGGACAAAGTAAGGCTCCCTGCAAAAACATTTTCTTTACAGTCTTGACAAGTCTTTCCCAAGAAATACTGCAGAATTGTGCTTGTGATGTCACACACTCTAGTAAGTATGAAGGATTAACATTTTCTATCTCTCTGAAGTTCTCTTCATCACTATGGGAAGCCAAAAAGACAGAAGGAAACTTTCAATTAGCTTTCCCTAAAGAAACAAAAAGAACTGTTGCACCTCAGTCCTTAAGTTCAAGATACTACTGATGTGATAGACTGGCATTTAGACATCTAATATAAGCAAAACTGCTTACTGAAATGTTATTTCCATACAAATATAAAGAACATGTCTCTCAAGACCATTAAGAAGGTATAGGATTGTGACTTTTTAGCCTCTAGAGTAACTCAGTAAATGCAGTAAAATTAGCTGCAGATTTAACTATTTTAGTTTGCATTGAGAATAATATTATTGAAATGTCAGATTACAGTATTCTAAATAAGTATTTTACATTAGACTATAACCACTATAACATCATGCTCTCTTTTACCAAAAAAAAAGATATTTAATGTTCATTATATTGCAAATGTAGTTTATAGAGAATTGAGAAAAATAGAGAAATAAATAAATAAATAAATAGAGAAATAAAAATATAGAGAATGGAGAAAAAATAAATTTAAATTTAAAAAACACGGTTTTACATTCAAATAAATCCCAATCTCAAAACAGCTAACTGTAACTTGTTTCAAAGATTAATGCATTGGTCAGTGATTTAATTTTAAAATCCTTAAAAGTAATGCAAACAATTTTAAAGATAAATAAAAGGTTAAATTAATTACTGCCTGAAGAATAAGTTCTTGTGGTGAGTGTATGGGAATCACTAGCATACAGTAGGACTACACTGTGGATCTTTTGACTTTGTTAATAATTAGTGTTCAAAGCTGCTCCCAAGACAGCATTCACCTGAGTCAGACTTGGGGGATACAATACTTGGGTGCCAATTAGCATTCTAAAGTTTTCTTTGCAGCAAATCACAGATATAGCGAAATTCTCTGAGCTATTTATCATTACCTGCATTTGGATTTTAACTGACAATACTTGGTAGCTACTCCTACTTTGTGTTTTTTCTGGCATAGTATGCTTCTGCATTTACCTCTACTGCGCTACTTCTGAATCACATGGGAAACAATTTCAGCAATGGTACAGGTTATATAAAAAGTTTCTACTAAATTTTGGGGAGGTCTTGTAATGCTTTGAACATTAGAGATAACTATGCATTTTGTTATTGATCCAGTGTCTGCCATGCTGAACTTGCCTGTATCAGTGTCTGACATAGCATAGCATATGCACTTTTGGTTTGTTGGTTTTTTTTTCTAAAATAAACCAGTTTTACTCAGTCATTTTCAATTTCACTTTACTTAGGATATACTGCAATCAAATTAGTCCTGACAAGCTAATAAAGATTGGGCCAATGTTTGGATGGGACACCATTAAGGAAATCTTTCTTGCAAGAAGGAAATTTAACAGCTGCTTCTGGAGGAAGCATCTTTATCACTGAGTCAGAGAGGAACCAACTGCTTAGCATAATTTTAAAGGCAGCTCCTCTGACAGGCATCATCATTCAGTTGATGTGTAAAAACCATTTATAAATATTAGCAATCATCTGGCATTTTTCAAAAGAACAGGAAAGTTAATCCTGTTTCCTGACTGAGTTCTGCCTTGCATAATTACATTCTGACTACCTAAGTTCCCCTGTAATTTCAGTTAATTACAGTATTATTCTTATTTCCTGTCCTAAAGTTATTTGTGTAGTAACCATATCCTTCTAGAGTGGAAGATGAAGTAAGCTCCATGAATTATTTTGATTAATGTGTAAAATATTGTTGTATCACCTCACACAAAAGACACTACATATTGAATATTATTCCCAACCAAAAAAACATGTGAAACTTTTCAACAATTGTATTAACACTCAGTAGCGCCTATCTCAAGGGACGCTTGTATTATTCGACTAATAGATATAAATTTATCTGTAACTAAAATATATTAATGCAGGCTTTTATTGACAATAAGCAAATTAAAAATCTTGGCTATCTCTAAGGAGATAAAAATATTTAAAAATATACATAATACACATAGAGATGTATTCTTCTAGCACTTGCCATTTCCTTCATAAGAGAGAGTAGAGGATCATTTTACCCAATTCATCCACTAAAAACTACTCTTGCCAGTTCTGCACATTGAAAGATAATGGTATTTGCTTGAAAATCATAAGTTTTTGAAGCATAATTAATTGGGAAGTGACATTTTCAGCAAACCAGAAATGGCTGCCCAAACTTTATGGCAAAATTTCATTTTAGCTGCATACAAAAATACAGGATTTCTTACTGACCGATTGAAAATAAAGGAATTTCCTTCATTTCTGGTGCAAAGTCTCATTTTGTGGGCTTCTCTAAGATGGAGCTATAACCCTTTGTCATGCATTAGCCATAAATCTATCCATCACAGATTTCCTCTCTTAGCCTCAGACCATTCCTTCTAAACTCATCCTAACTCCACATACATTTCTCTATACCACCTCAATGCCTGTTGTTTTCTGTCACATTCCTCTGCTCCATGCAGCCCTTCCCATGCTCTCTCCCACATTCAGCAGTGTGTCCATATCCCACTCGCACATCCATATCCTTAGCCTTTCCCTATCTGAATGTACCATGCTACTACCTACCTCAGACTTCTCCTTCTATTCAGTTATTGTTGTGATACCTAAAATTTCTCACAGTGCTTCAACTTCTGTAGTCTAGATCCTTTCCACTACTACAAAAATAGTTTCACTCCTCCAAGACACATAAAAAGCACGAAGTAAGTGTGTCCTATAGGCAAAAACATCAAAGCCAAAGAAAGATTAAGCTCAGAATTATTTCAAAACTAACACGACAATAAAGTTATTGAGACAGGCAATAATATTGCAAGACTCGGCAACACCAGCAGACACATGTAGATAAACCACACTGGAAAAACCTAGTTTGACTAGGAAATCTGAACTACAGGTTTTGTCACTCTGCTCTCCCATCCCTCCATCTGCATAAGGAAATGGCAGCCACAAGTGGGAAGGACACGTAGGTGGCAAGGGTCCAGACCACCTGCTTGCAAGTTTGTGCTGCCCACTATAACCACAGTGACAGACCAGAACAGCTTCCAAGCACTAACTGGTTCCTGAAACTTTAGCTGAAGGGCTTTTTACCAGTGCCTGGCAATTTGTTCTCCCCTCACAGAGAGCAGCAACTGCCTCAGGGGCATGCATAAACTGCCAGAATCAGGGCTACTAAAATAATCAGAGGGATGGAACACCTTTTCTGTGTGAAAAGAGAGCTGGGAGAGCTGGGGTTGTTCAGCTTGGAAAAGACCTTATTGTAGCCCTTCAATACTTACAGTGGGCATATAAGAAAGATGGGGACAAACTATTTAGATGGGCCAGCAATGATAGGACAAAACATAATGGCTTTAAACTGAAAGGGGGCAGATTTTAACTAAGTATTAGGAAGAACATTTTTTTATGAGGGTGGTGAAACACTGGAACAGGTTGCCCAGAGAGGTAGAAGCCTCATGCCTGGAAGCATTCAAGGTCAGGTTGGACAGGGCTCTAAGCAACCTGATCTAGTTGAATATGTCCCTGTTCATTGCAGGGTGGTTGGACTGGATGACCTTTAAAGGCCCCTTGCAATGCAAACCATTCTATGATTATGTCACTTCTGTAATCACTTCTTCTCCATGGTCCTCTCCATCCCTCTTCCTTCCTCCCTTTTCTTAACTGCACCCCATGACTTTATATACAAAGACTTGTGACAGCAAGTATTGCATCTGTTGATACCTCCACACTTTGTTTGCGCCTTTCAACATCTTCCCTTGTCCTGAGCACACGAAACTTCCAAGCAACAAACATTTTGAACATTACACAGAAATTGAAACAATCTATTCCTACATGCTTGCAACTGCTGATCTTCAGGTCCTTCTCCAGAGCCTATCTGTTCTCATATGCAATCAGGAAGAAATGAGTATGTCATTGAAGAAATTTGGGATTGGACAGCCTGTGTCTTTGAAACAAGAATTTCTGGAAGCTCTTGATTTTTTCCAAGGAGGAAGAAACTGGACTTCTGTAATTATATAGTTATGATGTCTTCTAATGTTTACACACTGGCAGAATGGGAACACAAAAAAAGTCTATATAAGCACAACAAACAAAAAGCTTTTCAAGGGTGTTTCTATTTTAAATTACAGACCATGCCATATAAGGGAGCTTGCAGTGCCGGAACACGCAGAAACACTGCCTGCCCAGGAGAAGAACAACCCTGTTTAAAAGTTAAGGTTTGGTTTGTTGCTGTTGGGGATTTTTAAAAACAAAAATAAATAAATAACCACTCTTGACATGCTTGTTTTGGAGCTCCTAAAGGAGTGGGGAATTCATATAAATTAGCTCATCACCTCCCATGTGCTGGGGCAGGCTCCAGCCCTCATCTGCCTCTCCAGGACCCTGTGGGCCATGGGAGATCTTTAGCCCCAGGAAAGAGAGGAAGATCTGACCAGATTTAACAACATCTATGTGCTGGAAGGGGCCTCCTCTGCCTCACTGCTAGTCTAGTGGCAAGACCCTCTTATCCCTCATCAGCAGAGGAAAATCCCTTCTACATTAAGTACAATTATAGGCGAAAATTGGCTGCCAATTTTTTAAAATCTGTCCCTTTAACTTTTAAGGGAGCTGGTTTCCTTTTCAATTTTAAATACATCTTACCCATATGGGAATAATACACAATCAAATCCAGTATTTTTCCTACTGCATAGCAGCTAAGTTATTTACTTGACTTTAACAAGACTTTTCTTTGCTCTTCCAAGTTTGAGAGCAAGCACACGCTGAGATGAGCTGTGCTGCTGTATGAACAGGCAGCTGCTTCCAACCGTCCATTTGAAAAGAAGCAGATCTGTATGTTAGGTGGGAAAGGGAGAGACTTAGCGTAGGTGGGGGAAAGAGGGGAAAAAGTCAAGGTTTAAATTTTTTGTTGTCGTAATTAAGCAGCTTGAAACATGGGAACAGAAAATAGGAAACTTTCAAAGACTTGACACACCTATTTCCTACGGCTGGAAAATTAAGACAGTTCCATAAACTGCATCACCCCTATATTAAAAACAATGCACAAAGGCTATTAAGTTAGCTATGCAGACATAATGGCCATTAAAAAAATCCCACATGCTTGCTATGCAAATTTCCATGTGCAAACTGCATCAGTTCTTAAGACACCAGACTGAAGACAAAACAGTTTTAATTTGAACACCTTTTTGTCCCCCCCACAAACCATAGAAATAAAAATTTACCATGTTTACTATCTGCAACTTCCTTCTCAGAAGACACAGGTAGAGCATTCATGCCTTCCAAAATGTAACCCTACACCTCTGGCCGGCAAACATCTGGATATTTATCTTCACTCATCATTTCCTTCGGTAAGTCCAAAAACTGTCAGTTATTTCAGCTGAGATTCAGCCCAAGGGAGTACCAAAAAAAAAAAGTTACATCCTTCTTTTGTCCAGGTTTTATAAACTGCTTTTTACCTTTTTCCCTGGGATATCAGTACATATAAAAATAAGCAGTCAGGATTCCTTTGACTGCGGTTTTTATTCTGTAAGTACTTCTGTGGCAACAGGGAGCATACATATGCAATTGTATTTATTACACAGTCTTATCTGCAATGCATGCAAAAATCCTTCATCTTTAAACAGCTATTTTTTGTTTTACATGTTATATACCCCAAGGCAAAACCACGGAAATCACAAGTGAGAATACAGATTCATTTGTGAATAGCCTATACAGCAAAACTTAGGCTAATTAAACTTCAGACTGGGCATAGTCACAAAACAAGAAATGCGAGTACCAATTAACTTTAAAAAAATAATAAAATAACTTAAAAAAAACCCCAACACCAACCAATCATCGAGTGCAGAACTGTTGTAATGGAAGCACTGCCTTTGGACTGGAGGCATCAGCCTGAGGAGCTCATTCCTGCGTTGGTCGTTTGCCACTGTTCTAGGATAGTCTCATACCTGGCCTGTACCAACCTTCCCCTATTTTACCAAAGGGCATAGTGAAAATCACCTCCTTCACAAAACGCTTTTCAGTTTAACTATTAAAAACCCACTCTAAGGGACTTAAATATTAGTAAATACACATATTTAGCAAAGAAAAATGTCAGTAATTTCAGAATTTATCTACTTAACAGTGTGGGTTTCTGATTATTCCATAATTAAAAGCTACCACTGACCAAAAATTTCACATCACCATCCTGGCAGCCAATCTGAAATTGCTTACTAAAATATTTTGGACAAGAAACGAAGAATTTAAATTATACAGTAATCTTTTTTTTTAAGTCTGTTTACCTGAGGTTGCACTCACTTCACTTTTGTTATTTCTTTGAACCAGCTCCATGCCTTCCAACTTACCTCTCCTTGGTGAAGTTTAAGTGCTCTTAGAAGAGAGATTAACTTTAAAAAAAACCCCTATATTTAAAGACAAAAGAGCAAAATTTAATAACATGGATTCTTAAAATTCTATTATTTAGTATTAATTTATTTTGTGTGTGTACTGTGGGCACTTTGCACACTGCCATTTCTCCCATAGGAATGCTGCAAAGCATTCCATGACTGACATTCATTTTACCCATATGGTACAAGGGAAGCTGCTAATGATATAACAAGCTTGCATTTCTCCATAATGCATTTAGATTTATTTTTCAACTTTAAATCAACAAATAGAAGATATGTTTAAGTACTAAACCAACATTCTAAATACAAAAATTTAGAATTTCACGTTAGAATTAGTGTGTAAGAAAGGATCAGGGTAAGACCAAAGCAAGAAACAGTGGGAAAGACTTGAGAGCTGGCTGTGATAGGTTTGTTCATTCCTGCCTCACATCACTTCTAGGAACAGTTCCTCTTTTTTAAAATAAATAAATAATGAAAATCTTTCTGGTTTTAAATAGAAAGTAATTTCCAGTTTTGGATGAAAAACTTATTTTATTTTTATTTCTGTAACATACTATAGGTTACCTTATTGAAAAAAAGTTAAGATTTTATTTTTATGACTACAAACTTTTCAGGATACCAGCAAACATGTGTGTTAATAGTTACTATAATTTAAAAGAAAATAAAACATAAAAATACATAAAATACATGATGCACACATAAAGCATATACTTTCCTTACACTGCTGTGCTGTAAAATAAAAAAATTATACCTTTTTCTGACTCAATTTAATAAGCCAGTTCGCAGTTGATGGAAAGCATGAACATGACGTCATTGATTTCTGAAATGATTCCTTATGAAACGTTGCATGTCACGGTCTTATAATCTGAGTCTGCACTTCCCTTTTTATACTTAGCAATAGCTTTGCTGCTGCTGAACTTGGAAATGCAATACAGCAAGGCATTCTCAAAAGAACAGCAATACACGTTCATTAAATAGAAGGGAATTTTCCTAAATGTATTAAAGTTAAAACACCAACAGAAAATCTCACCTGTGCTTTTACCAGCTCATGTGCCCAGGCTGTTCTGCATTATCTTAAGTAAAGCCCCTCAATTTCACTGATGGACTGCCTAATGACTGCCACTTATTCATTCTCAGCAGAGAGACTGAGCATGTCCTTGGGTTTTTTTCAGGAGAAGATTTTCTGTAAAAGTTTCTGGCAAGTTAAAACCTAGCTAGAACCAAAAGTCCTTCTCCTGGACCCTACAAAGCCTTGTACTTCCCCATGCATATATATCGATATGATTTGATTATTCACAATTTTGGTTTACCAGCAACATAAATTTCCAGAATGCTTCAGTTCCCATTTAGCCACCAAACAATACCATAACAACATGATATCCGTATTACACACAACTTTATAGACAAAAAAGTGGTAGATACTTTCTTGCAACAGGATGTTCCACTTAGAGCTTGTCTTCGTTTTTAAGGTTAAAAAACTAATTTTACTTTTAAAGTATTTAACCTTGCTGAATTTACTCAGGTTTGATAACTACTGATTCTTGAGAAAAACTAATAGAAAAGTATTGTAGGTTATTTAAATATCTCAGGGGGTAGAGAGGACAGAAATGGCAAAAAAATAATTTAATGGTAATTTTGTCTATTAAAAAAAGGCAAAAAAAAGAAAAAAAATTGTTAGTAATATTTATTAAGTTACATCTTCCACCAGGATGCTATCGATTTAGATGGCATGATGTGGAAAAGATCACATTGCCATTTGCCATTCTTGTACTCAAAAAGCATTTTTGGCAGTTTAAATACTTAAATTAAGGCAATAAAGATGCATTGAAGGAAACATACATGGAAAGAACATTCTCCAGATACAGTAACATGTTGTCTGCTTGAAATAAACTTTAGATGTTAATTGCCAATCTTGAATGCATAATGAAGTATTTTAAATGGTAAATGGCCTCACTAGATTTTCAGCAAGCAACGAAAACTACTACAGACATCCAGCTTCTAGATATCTGAGTAATATACTGAAAGGAACTGTTTGCCATTTGGGGGTTGGGTAGAATGCACTTTTAGTCTGCTCTAAAAAGTAATTTAAAATTTCTTACTCATAGCAAAAAAGCAATACCCTTTTAAAATTTATGAATAATTATGTGCCTATTCTTTGTAAGGAGTGCACAACAGTCAGTAGAACCGCCAGTGCAATTAGCGTTGGACATTCTTTTTCCTTTTTTAAAAATTTTAGTTAATTCCGAAATGATCTATTGTTTATAAACTTGGAAATATTTCAGACAGTCACATAAGCTAAAACCAAATATAAGAAAAACAACTTCTCTCTGTGTCTACATGTGTAAAATACACATGTACTGACAGAATCACACTGGAAAGCTGTATTTAAATTACAGGGAACAACTGCATAAAGAGCATGTGTCCTTGGAAGAAATGGAAATAACAGTGCTATTTCTGATATGTCCTTGGTCCTAGTGCTCCAGACATGGGAGTTTTTAGCAATGTTCTGCTGAGGAACAGAAGTATGATTCCTAGCCCTTCAGAACAGCCCATTTCCCTGGGAGAGCAGGTTCTATATCCACGGTCTGCATCCCCCAGCCACAGAACTGCAGAAGTGCCCCAAAAGCCACCTTACCTTTCCCTGCAGGTAGACTGCAATGGTCCAAAGCTAAATTCTGCAGAATTTGAAAAGTTTTTTAAAATAAATTTTGAAAGAGCTATTTGAAACTGCAAATTACTATAGATCTTCACAGTGCCTGTTAGCCAAAGTGCTGCTTCAGAACAGGGATGCAGAGAGAGAGAGCATTCTGTACATTTCTTTATTAATACTAAACCTATACAGACTGACAAGCAGACCAATAATGACCAGGCAATTTTTACTAGCACAGCAGGACAAAAACAACTTATTTTTGCAACAGAAAAAGTACAAGCATCTCAATGGGCCATCTGTTTTAACAATGCCTTTTATTTCTCCAGGCCTCTGCTTCTACTTTAAAACTTAGTGACAAGAAATATTTACCACTGCTGCTGTTCGATGAATTATATGATGTGTGCTTTTACTCTAAATCTGATTCCTTACAATCACATTTTCATATCACATATTAAAAACTGTTGTTACATTTGGTACCTTTTATTGCTTATCTCCTGATATCAATAGATTGACAAAACATGGCAGGGATATAAAAATTAACTGTGCCTCTCTTCAAACATCCTGCCAGTCCAGGACAAAGCCCACTAACAAGAGAGTGTGCAAAGCTGCTTTATCAGAAACCAGAAGCTGGCATCTACAAAGTCATTGCAACTGGTTTAGGAAAGATGTGTTTAAAATGAACCTTGATCTAGTGATTCATGTGCAACTTTTTCAGGAAATAAGTATTACTGAACATTTTTGTGTCTCTCTAATTTAGTAAGAAGCCTTTAGCTGAAATAAGTAGCATAGCTTAAAATTTGGTGAAGGGAAACCAGAATATATGATCTCAGGTGGGTTTTCACATGCTCTAAATTTAAGTTTCTATTATAAGACACATATTCCATGTTTGAGACAAAAATAAAAAAGGAAGAGAATACAGACATAGCCAGACTGCTTTCCTAGAACAAGCAGTTGAACTTCCAAAAATACGGTCTCTCTCTTCAACTTATGAAGTCACCTGATTGAAGGTGGTTCAATGACATTTAGGAGGTCAAATAGTGTATTATAGAATTACTTCCAGTGTTTTTTTTTCAGGTAAAAACCGATAAAAATAAAATCTTCAAACTACTGCAGGAGAAATAGTTTTTCCTCTCCCACATTTACTAACTGCAAAAAGGTTCACTTCAAAACTTGGATAATTCACATTTTACTTCATATTCTGTAACGCCTTAAGAAGTATAAGTGTCATGCCCCATTACATTGGTTTTCAGCAGCACACTTGGAAATGTATGTCAAATGAACTGTTCCTCTGCACTGAACTCTAACAGTGAGTTAGATGCTTTCATGCGCATGTCTCCACTCCAACTGAAAGCTTTATTTTTTTTCCCGTGCTTAAAAACACAGACACACAGACTAGAGGGCAGCACTAGCCAAGGATACTAATGTGTGAAGACAGCCATCTTCTTTGAATGGTCAACCCATGCTTATCTATAGCAAATTTTCTTCTCTCACTTCATCCCATAAGACACTGTTTTAAATTGCTTACGTGCAGTGACATTTCTATCAGATTAGTTTAACAGTCAGGAGCAGGACTGTAATCACAACAGCGCCGTGCGTAATGTATCAGTTTGCTCATTACAACCTCTCGTTTAATCCACACATTATGCACGTTTCCTGGGGATTTCAGAAGAGAGTCATTTCACATATCACTTTTGGAATTAATTTCAAGCTTCAGAAAGTTGAGGCTTTATCACCTTAAAGAAGAATGTAGATAAAAAAGAACAGATATTTTTCCTTATGGCTTTGAGTATTTAAAGATATTTATTTTATGTTTTATATCGTTTACTGTAAAAGCATGTTACAAACATGCTTTTGCATAAGCAGATTCAGAGCTTTTTCTTCAGATTGTGCATTCAGGAACAATTTAGGCACTGCATGTAGGAAAAAGATTAGTTTCTACCCTCCAGACACCCACAGGTACCTCTGGTTAATGCATGTCTATATACAGAGCCTCAAGAAGGCCAATTATGTAAATTTTCAAAACAGAATCTGAGTATTAATCTTGTGCTGGCCCCTTTCCCAGCCATGAGAAGAGACAACTAAAGGGTAAAATGGAGGAATATTATTTCTATTTCACTTTATACCAGGGACGCATTCTCTGGATGGTGGGAGCCTAAGAAAAGACAAACATGGCTGAGAGGAGATGGAATTACCACCTGAATTTTTTGTATAAAGCATTGTGTCATAACAGTGTCAGCTCACACTTTGATGAATTCATATTGCACTACATTTAAGATTAAAAGATATATTGTCTCTGGCATAATGGAAAAAAAAATAATAATAAAATATTACTTTTATATTCATATCAAGGCCTAATCCATAACAACCACAGAGATCCATCTCCCAGTATCCTGTGGCAAAGAAAAGTAATTACCAGGTATTTACAGAATCACGCATAGCAACTTTTGTTCTAATGCCCTACCACCACCCAAAGATAAGCAGCTTATGTCTTCTTGCATTAGATGTTGAACCCATGGAGTTTAATTCCTCATCTGTACAACCCACTCTCCACTGCATCATATTCCTACTCCATAGCATGCCCTGCAGCAGTTCTGAAGTGCAAAAAATATCCACTGCTGCTGACTTTGTCTACCAACCAATTTGTTGGTAGATTTGTTATTACCATTATTCTTAACAACCTCAGGCATACCACGTATTTAGAAAATCTATTCATCCATAAACCTCTTCTGGATATTCAGAAATTAAAAATAAGCAAAAACTCCCCAGTGGATTTCCTCTTACTTGCATGTTTGCAACTCCTCAGATTATAAAGCTTTTTCAGAAAGTCACTTATTATGTCACAGCTTCTCAAGTAAAACAGGAAGGGATGTGTGATGCCTGCATGTGCCAATAAATTTAACTGATTAAATGAGTCAACCTCACCCTATATTAGGACATTATTCCTGCCAGTATACAAGAAATCACAGTCTTTCAAACCACAGGAACTTATTATGAACAATAACAACCTGAAAACACTACAGGCAGGGTCTTATAGTTTTATGGGACCCCAGACCATCCATGTCAGGAAGCCTCATTGCTGCTGAGGTAGTTTTCAGGTGGAACATTTCAACTAAAATATACATTTAAATACCAGAAGGAATAGCAACATTTTTGTTTGCTAAGATTGACTAGTCTTCTACAAATTCAATGTGCTCTCAGAAAAATTGTAACATGGTAAAGGAGCACCTCTTAATTTCAAAAAGTAAGAGAAAGGTAAAAGGAATAGTTGTAAAAACAAGTATATAGGAATAAAAAATGATGTCGTTTATTTGCAGTGGAGTTGCAAGGCTGGGAATTAATTATAATCACATGAACTCTCTATTTTCGGTTCATGTTACGCTGTCTGCAGGTATTAGACTAGAATCAATCAGAAGACAGAAGATAAAATAAGACAACCAGCTATTGCTTTTGCTATTTTTGGGAGGCAAGAAGAATCAGCAGTTCTGTATCTTGCTCTCCCAAGACTGTTTAAGAAAGTAAGAAAAAGCAACTGACAGAATGGCAATTTTTTTTTTCCTCTAAAATTCACAAGATAATATTTTTCTCCTAACCACTGGCTATCAATTTCCTTTGCAATCAACACAAGCTGTGACAAGAAAAAGAGCAGAGCTTCATTCAATCACTTGGCAGTTGCCAGTTTTCTATCTTTCACTGGACTGAAATGAAATTTGTTTCACACTGGATAATCAATATGATACTGAATTTCTAGTCAGGTAAACAATGGCATTTTCCCACCTGCAAGGACAAGCCTAAAAAAAAAATAATAAAATACTACCACCCAACCCTCTCCCCCTGTCCCCAAATGGAGCCTTTGGCATGTAAAAGAACATAGTCATTTACTGTACTTCTAGGGGAATGCGGCTTTTCCAGAAAAGAAAACCTTGTGTCTCTGATCATGTTCCCAATAATGAAAGTCAGACATCATTTTATTATAATGAATTTCCCATAAACCTGAAAACCTTTAAATCCAAAATTATCTCAATATACTATTAATTCTTGATACTGAATCAACTTAAATCCATTCTAATATACTGACTTCAGACAAGTACATTATAAAATGCAGATGAAAGGAGCACTTCAAAGGCAAGAGTGGGTCAGATAAATAAAGATAGCGCAATCATATGATTCCAATAGAGACTCCAAAAATGAATGATAAATGTAGATAGTGAAGAGACTTTGAGCCCTGCTCTCTCTTCCTTTAACAAGCTTGCAAGCTCAAACTCATCTTATTCAACAGTGACTGTAGCATTGCAATAGTGTCTAAAGTAATTAAACAGTAGGATTACTATTGCTGATCATGTATATAATTAGCAAAAATTATTTTTGCCCATTCCAGCCTTTTTAATGGCGTAACTCTTTAGGCACTACCTGCCTCAATGAATACACTGTCGGTCCTTATAAAAGAATGAATTACCTGCCTATGCACTACTTCCCTGAAGATCCTCCCTGCTCTCTCTGAACTCTCCAGTTTTCTCATAGATTGTGTGCTAGCAAGCCTGGCTTGGGTCTTTGATCACTGGAGCAGGACTACATGTTCTGCACCATGGATAAGTTGACCCCATGACTTCCAAACTTGGTTGGATTAAGGAAGAAACCCAACACAACCCTGTTTTTAACAGGGACTCTTTCAGTGATCTTAAGCACACACTCTCTGTGCAAGAGGTTTTGTTTCAGAACTGAGCAGGTGGTAGACTGCCCCATGGTGTAGGAAAGAGCTGGAACTTCTGAAGTCAGTTCTGTTCCCAAAATTATTCTATGAAACTGTAACAAAAGGTACTAACTGGGAGAAGAGGGAGAAGTAACTTGTAGCTAGGAGAAACACTTTTAAAAAAAACAACCTCTACAAAACAGAAAATTAAAAGTTCACAAAGCTTCCAAATACTGGAAATCTTAGAAAAAAAGCCTCCTCAGCATCCTCACTTGACACACTTTGCCACAGATCTGAGACACGGCCTTTTGAGGGACAAAGCTGTTCTCAGGGTTTCTTCTTTGTCTTTCCCTGATTCTTTAGAAGCTGGCCTTGGCCAAAAGGTCAGTCCTGTGTGGGGGAATGAATCTGAGCAAGTTGAAGTCTATTGCTCCAGAATACACCTGGTGTGGTAGAAGGTTTATTTCTCATTCACCATAAATAAACTTAGAATTATTAAGAGACACACCATTAAGTCAAAATTTTATGCTTATCAGCTGAGGTCTATTTTACGACCTTCACATAACTCAAACCATCAGCTCATGTTGGCTCGGCCTTTTGCTGACAGGGACCG
This sequence comes from Chaetura pelagica, assembly GCF_000747805.2. Lineage (NCBI taxonomy): Eukaryota > Metazoa > Chordata > Aves > Apodiformes > Apodidae > Chaetura > Chaetura pelagica. The sequence continues at coordinate 5,087,208 of NW_009952801.1, forward strand.
TGTCACGTATCCCGCAGGGCGGCTGGAAGCAACCAGCAGACAATGGGGGCAAGTGGCCGACGTGGGCCCTGGCAGAACAATGCAGCTGCTGCGGAGGTTGGCCCCGCTGAAGGAAACTCACTTCTCCCAGGTTGTCTGAGGGGAGGGACACTGAGGCAATGGAAATTCCCCAGCAGTTAAAGGAGAACAAAAGAAGAGGTGTTGGAAGCTGCCGTTAAAAAGAGACAGGACTGTTAAACCTGCTAGCTGCCAGACTCGGAAAGCTTCTTCCAGGACCTGAAAAAGGAGAAGACAGTCCCGCTGCTGACAGAAATCCACACCGCTCTGCAAGACACTACCATCCAGGACCCATAGATTAAGAACTAGTGCCTTCCACAGAAGACTGGAGTTTTACTGTTCCCTGCTGTCCTTTGTTGGGGTGTGGCATTGAGAGTGCAGCTGCTGCTGAGGGTCCTGCCCATTCCAGGGGTGTCCTGGGACTCAGCAGAGCCCTCTGCCACCAAGTCAACCCTGAAACCCCCCCTGACCCGCAGCCGGGACCTAGGTTCTGTACAAGCTCGCCTCTCTTGTTTTTGCATGGATTGGAAGTCTCTAGATTTCCTCCCCTGATTAAAAGGTGTGGCTGCTGAAGAAATTAGTTTACAGAGCCTCTAAATTCCTTACTGCCTTTGTCATATGTCTGCAACAGGAGTATCTGCCAGGCCAGGGTGTGGGGAGGGGTGTGCTGCACCACAGCTAGGGCTCAGCACTGCTCTGGGACCACCAAATCCCCCTGCCTAGCACAAGTAACTCTGCAAGGACTCTGCACCTGGAGAGGAAACTTTAGGAGTAATCCATATATGCTAGATGAAAATATCTGGTAAAAATCCCTCAAACCCACGCATATCCTTCCCCCCAAAAATTTAAAATTAAACCTGCAATTTTACAGCTTACTTTCCTTAATAGGACAGGCATTATAGGTGCTTTTACTGAAAAAAAAAGGGGAAATTACAATGATTTATAAATTCATTAAAACATCAGGAAAAAAAGAAGTGGTTAACTAAGTACTCCCATTGATTGCCATAGATTTTGGATCAGGTCCAGAAGAACGCTGGAGTAAGTGGTGAAACATTTTATTTTCTAGCTTTTTTTAATGGCTACTGCAAACAATGGAAAATACAAGTGCATACTTAGAATAACTCTATCCTTTGCAGAATGAGATCACACCTAAAAATACTTCCTCTTGTTGCTGTGTAAGTTCAGTTTGTGATAACAGCTATGCACTATAGCTATATAGTGAAGAGGAAAAAATAGCTTCCCAAGTGCTGTGTAAAAACTTCACTATATAGTAGAGTTTCTACTACAGAAGAAACTTGAAAACCTATAATTACGCAGATTATTTATTCAAATAGCAAAACAGAAAATCCATTTATTGCATGGATAACACAACATAAGGCAGTAAAAAGCCAAGGGGTTGAGTTACCAAATTATTGCTTGGAGACAGGAAAATCTAGATGATGATGATTCTTTTTATCAAAATTGCATCAAGTATTAAGAAACAACTGCAAAATGTATCTGAATTTTAGTTTTCCAGTTTGAAATAATTGCTGCTATTATTTACATCCCCACACATAAGCCCACACAGCTTGAATTTCCTGGGATATACATGTGCTATTAATTTCTAGCTTCACTCTAAGATCCAAGCATGCACCACCAGGCCTTGTCACTTTCAAGTGCAAGGGTGTGTTTTGTCCACTTGTACCAGAAACTGTTCCATTTCCCTGACTTCTCAAAGTGCAAAGGTATTTGCATTTTACTTTTTAAAAGCATCTCCTACACTTAAATTTCCTTAGCAACGAGCGAAGCAGCCGACTTTCACAGCTGTGCTGCTGGGATACAGATTTCATCATTGCTTTACCCAAGCAAAGAGTGTTGGTTGAGTTAAAATCACCATTTAGAGTGATTTTCTCTAACATTGCATCAGCTCCCTGCTGAGTGGCACAGACCCAACAGCAAATAGTATTTCTGTAACCTAAAGAGTAAATTAACGTTTATAGAACAGCTCAGTGTTGATCTTAAGACAAAAGCAGCGGTTTTTTACACAGTTTCCTCAAATCCGTTTTATATAGACAGAATTGGTTTGAATTTTAATTTGAAACTGCTATAGTGATCGATTTTAAAGTGCACAATCCCTGTGTTCCTCTCAAAATATCGAAAAACAGACAAGAGTGAATGCAAAGTTTTTGCAGGAACAGAAATACATGTAATTGCTTTTGAGAGCACAGAGCTGATCCTGCTCCCTTTACTGTCAGCAGG